>NC_050520.1:20177373-20196325 GCF_002922805.2 Oryzias melastigma
ATCTTTCAATGGATCCTTTTAGCATTATTAATGTTGAGTTCATGAAGTCATTAACAAGACTTAATGGAAAAAACTGAATTAAAGCAAACGTTAAAGATTTTATTTCTCCCCTTAAAGTAATTAGCTCAAATCTGAGAAGTTATTGGTCCTACTGAAGGACAATGATGATTTTTTTTTTTGTCTTGAAGGAGAGACAAAGAGTCAGGATGACACGTAGTGCATCCTCCCCAGGCAACATTTCACATGAGCAGCTATAACATTCCTGTAATAGCATCCAGTTGAGGAGCTGAATGATTTTCTTGCTGTCTTTCTTGAGCCCCCCCTCTCTCTTTTCTCTTTTCTCATTCCAGTTTTGAGCAGACATACATTTGGACATAAACAAGACTCAGTTGCATGTTGTAGAGCGCATGCAGCATACAGATAACCTCACTTTCAATTCCAGCTTGACTACAAAATCCATAATTCGTAGCAGATTATCATGTGACATTTGCATAAAAAATAGCAGATATGTTTGAATTCAGAACATAAAAAGATAGTAAAATAGTAAAAAAAACAAAAAAAAAAAAAACAGCCACGTTTTGTCTAAGTATTCTTTACATGATCACGGCATCCGTGATAAAAAATACTTTTTAACATATTTAGAAGCAAAGTAAAGGATTTGAAGGAAACAGCAAACAAATGTTATGCAAATATCTGGTTAGTATTACAGTATGGAGGACTGTTGGCATTTATTGTGAAACATAATATTTTATATTATGGAAAATTCCTACTAAAGAAAGAAGAGTGTCAACAATACTTTATGAAACATTTAATCATTTTTATAAAAATCTATATATTTTTTGGTAATAGATTTCAGTCAGAGACCTTTGACCCCACGAAGAACTACAAAAATGTATATATGTTTCTGGGAGGCTAAACTAAAGGCCTGTAAGTTGTGGATCATTAGCCATGTCCTTCTAAAGCCTCTAGAGTTCCCCTTTGCTGTCACACCCCAGCAGACACAGCAGCCAATATCCTGCTCAGGGCATGAAGTACGGTAGATCTGCACCATGCAGGTCAGTTAATGTCATAGTGTAGCTTTCCTGACGTCTAATTCCTTTAAAATCTTTCTTCCATCCGGCTGCTTTTTCCTGTGACTCGATTCTTCCCAACCATTACGTTTCAGTGAGGTGTGTGATGTCAGTTCTTAAGAAACTTTAAGGTGGAGCCGGAGGGACGATCAATCGTACTGCCAGCGTAATTAAACCCTGTGACCCGTGCCGGGGCAGACAGAGAGGCTGCATGGACAGCATTTTATTCCCCTAAATTAAAAAGAACCAGGGAACGTAATGCGACAACTACAGCATTTGGCTCCATTTTTCACTTTATATTTTTTTTTCCGTTTAAACACATGAGAAAAATCACATTCCTATGTTTGAAGTGTGACTCTTCATCCTGGCAGCTCCAGCTGTCAGGACAAACAGCGCACTAACTTAGAGAAACTTAGCATAAATATTCAAGTATTTACAGACGAGTCATTATTCAGTTACTGCCACACACCACTGCACGAGATGATGAGGGTTTAGCTTTGTGCACAGGGAGACACTGAGTGGGAAAGTGAGCGTGATAAGTGAGGGGGTGTTTTCTGTGCGGTGATATCAGCGGCAGAGACTGAGCGGTTCAGTCTGACTGAAAGACCAGATGGAGGCGGAGATAAGATTGTCTGTTTGATTTCCCCATTTTAACCCTCCTGCAGGTGTTTTACCCGCCATCCGTGCGCACGCTTTGACTCCACTTCTGAGAGCCACGATGCTTCAGAGTCGGTTGCGTGTGTTGTCTCCAAACAAACGATAAGGAGAGAGTTTGAAATCAGACAACAGAATTTGAAAGAAATACAGATAATCTGTCCCTGTGAGTCAGAAGTCAGCGAGATGTGCTCCACGTTGATTCAAGGAGAAAGGATATCATTGTTGTTTTAACAGGAATAGCTTTTACAGTGAATCACAAGAGTGACATAAAGGGTGAAGCAGGAATATGAAGAGAAAATAGACTCACTCTGATTTGTGGGTGGGTGATTTGTGCGTAAATTAGGATTTGTGCGTATGAATTCTTGATTTGTACATAACTCTGGATTTGTGTGCCCGTAATTCTTGACGTGTAACTCATATAGTACGCTTTGCGCATAAGTAAAACAAAAAAAAATCAAAAATACAAAATACAATTTACACATCCACAAATTAAAATTACATGCACACACTTATGCACACACAAAACCTCACTTACGCTCAGATCTATGGTGAGACTTATTTCACGTCCCACAAATTCGTCCGTGAGTGATGTGTTTAAATACCACCAGAATGCTGGTTAATCAGAGTTTTCTTATTAGCTTAGATCTTAGATTATTAATAATATCCTGCAATTTGGTATTGACTTGCTTTAACAGATATTCACGATAATTAATATATATATATAAATATAAAAAAAACTCAAAATAAGCGTTTTTAAATCACGTTTCCCTTTAAAACTAAAAATATTTCCCAGAACTGATCGCTTTCTCTCTACAGCTGCTCCTGACAGCACCTCCAACACGGCGCTCTGTCCCGAGCGCTGCTGGACCTTCAGCTAAATGCTAACCACCTATTACAATTATATATGTCTATGATTACTACCCCATATATTAATTTTCCTAAATATCATTTTTTTCTGTTAGTAATACTTAATTTGGCTCTAAGAGGGTTAAAATTCAGTTTTTGCAGCGTTCCAGGGTTAACTGTAGCTTTATAAAGCTGCTATCTATCCAGAATGTGTATTTGAATCATGAATGGCAAATATGGCTGAAGCATTATTTATCAACATAAACAGAGATTGTCTATAATATTTAAAAAAAATGCCCTGTGTCTGTTCAGGATGTTCAGGGATCTTATCCTCCGACAAATGAAGACTTTATATTAAAGATGGAAAACTCTAATAATAAAGCCTTGCATAACATGGGTACAGTTAGTCCCAGGAGCAAAACGAAGCAATTTGTCTGGCTCAAAAAAAAGGACTTGCTAACATAAATTACTGCAGCCCCGCTCTTTTTGACTCAGCAGCTTAATCAGTTTTCTCATTACTTTGTTCTGTGACAAATTCTTTTTGTGGGAAACTTTTTCTTTTTTCTAGTTTTTACGTGGATTTTTAAATAGATTCTTCTCCCCTGAATTTTTTAGGTTTCTCCTACAGTCCAAAGTTGGACAACATAAAACTCTGTCTATAATTCTGAATTTTAAGTTGAGAGAAGAGATGGTGAAAAATATAATGGTACATTTTATGGAATAAAACAGGTAAATAACAGCAAAATAGAGATTTATTTCATAATAGGTTGATTTTTCATGTAAAAATGATCAACTTGGAGAATATTCAATCACCATTAAAAAAAGGTCAATTTCTCCAGACACTAAAGACTATGTTGCATCTGCTCTCTTCATTTTACATTATGATTAGAGCTTCAAACAAGGATAAAAGTAATACAGTCAACATAGAAATCTTAAAAAAATGCAACAAAAAAGGCCAAAATGTAATTAAAAGTAAACTGAAAAAAAGATAATATGGACAAGTCATCAAGATAAGACTATGCAGACGTTCACAAATCTGTGTACTGTACGTGTGTCCTTGCACTGTCAGCTTTGAAAGAAAGTCCTCTGGAGGTCTCTGATATAAAGAGTTAGTCACTCAGACAAAGCACAGGTGACAGGCATGTTTTATGCATGAGAGTGAAGGGCAAGGCAGGATATAATAAGAACGCCAAGATATTCAAACTTGCTGTACAGATACAGTTAAGCCTTACTGTAAAGTTGTGCAACCACTTCACAGACAGACGTGCAGAAGGCTGCACTCTTTAACTGTTTCAAAGACATTTGCATAAAACGCAGCGTTGCATATACAGCACAAAGAAGATGTTGAACTCTAGGAAGATTTTTTTTTGCATCTGTAACCAGCCCAAAAACTCCTCTTATCAAGAACCTTTTTTCCTTTAAAACTCAGAATCCAATTTAGGCTGCAGGGAAGAGAAAGCACAGCCAGCCACCGGGATCTACTCTAAAATCATTTTAAAATCACTTTGGTGTTTGTAAATCTGATGCCAAATGCAATATATTTAGCTGCAGTTTTGTTTTCTTGCTTTTTGTCAGAATGATAAATGTACTCAGAGTTACCTGTGCCAGTTCTCCATCCTAATGCCGAATGTAAGTGCTCTAATTAAACATTAGTGCTTTGAATTGAATGAACGGCAAAAAAGTATAATTATAAAATTTAATTATCCTTAGACTTGTCTATTTATTTTTATGATAGTTTCCTAATTTATGTTTATCATTCAATTATATGACTCCAAAAGAGTGTTTCTTGTTTTTGTTTTTCTGTTTTTTAGTGCTTTCTAAAACAAGTTAATAACTTTACTGATAAAAATATGCTGATGAGTGATGCAGTTTTTGTCTTAAGGCACAAACACACAATAAAGAGTATTGTTTTTTACACACAATATTTTGTCAAACTTTTTTTCATGACTTTATAAACTGCAGATGATGGGATTTAGTTTTTGCAAGAGAATGTTCAAAAACCTTGCATTTAAAGGATCCTGCTATCTTTACTTGAAAAATGTATTTTACATTCATGCTGGCCTCAGCAATGCACGTTCAAACAACCCCATCTATGCGTCTTGGGCTTCTGCGTCCAAAAACTCTCATTTATATGATCGGTGTGCAAGTTTTACGGCTAGAAGTGTTTTCAAGAAAATGAGTTCTGCGCATTCTTGAACGCTCATAACATGCCTTGTGTGTGCATTATAACACGTCAAACTACAGACCTAACAAACTCCAGAGGTCCTGACTTTTTAAGCCTTGCAGCAGAGATTTCACTGAGCTCAGTTATTAGACAAATTAGACACAAAGACCAAATCTGATTTCTTCACCTACCTCTACGGGCGCATTCACTGAACATGATTCACGTGACAAATTCGCATGGCCCATTTGTTTCTCGCTGCTCAAATCGAGCTGCTGCCAAACCACCAGACCACGTCCGTAGCTCAGATCGCACCGCTGGACTTCAGATTGCCTCAATTCACATCTGCACCATTGACTTAACATTGAAACTGGCCTCCTCAGCTACACAAATCACATTCAGTGTGAATGCACCTTAAGGCTTCTCCCTACCCCGACAGTTGTAGGGGTATTTGGAGGGATAGGGGTTTCTGTAATTGTTTTTAAACGGTAACGCATGGAATTGCACATCCATCTGGTGCAAGGTTGTTCCGCGTTGCACTGTGCCCTGAAAAATAAACTCATTTCTTCATGTGGGTGTGTTCTGAAGCGCAGAAGTTTACATTAAAATGGAAGTAATAACTTTTTGATTTTAACAGGACTTTTTAAGTTATTTTGACTTTTAAGCAGTCAAACCTTTATTATCTGGTAGTAAAATAAAATATGAGGCAGGTCTGTAGACATTTGTGCAGCTTATTGTTTACAGAGAGGAATGGAGGAACGGGAGTTCTTGGCATTGGTTGAGATTCGTCTGTGGCGGGAATGGATCACGGATAAACTGCAGTTGGCAGCGCAATGCTGTTTGATGATGGATTGAACATGAATAGAAGTTTGGAGTTCCTGCAGGTGATCTTGAGTTTCAGGTGAGGATTACTGGCTGTGTTGAGTGCACTGGAAATTGAGCTGAATCCACGGAGGAGCAAGCCAGCGAGTGGGGATGGTTTGAGTAAGGTGAAAGCTTCCATGCGGAGCAGCCTACCTGGGAGTGAAGGGAAAAAAGGTAACTTATCAAAGGACTTGCCAAATGATTAGAGCTGGATTTGGCCGCGGCGTATTACCAAAACAGAGTGACCATCTGGCACAGCCTTAAGAGTCCTTCTGTGGTTGTTAGATGAGCTGCAGGTGCACTGAATTTAGGGAGGAGCCAAGCCAGAATCAGCAGGCTTAGTCACACTCTCACAAACAGACACAGAAGAGGAGGAAGGCAACATGGTGTGTCATGAAAGCATGCTAATTTCACTCTTTCAGACCGGAACACTGTCAAAAATTCTCAAATCAAACCTCTACAGCTCATAGTGGATGTAAATAACCTCACTATAGCAGAATGGAAATGATAAAAAGGTAAAATATGAGATGCTCCACCAGAAGAAACTACATTCTTTTTTGTAATTTGAAGACAAAAATACCTTTAAATACAGGCAAACTGCCTTTTAATGATATGCATTTCAACAGGCGGCACATTCTAAATCTACATTTGTCTCCTATCGTTTGTTCCTGAGTAGGTAAACCGGTGGCCTTCACCACCACTGTCACCCATTTTTCTTTATTACCGCTATTACAAGACTTTTATAAGGCCCAAGTATTTTAGTCTTTCATGGCTAGCTCATTAGCTCTTATTTTGCCAGATAATTGCACATTTTTTTCCGCTTCATTGGCATTGATTTCGCAACTTGGAAGATTAATCATTTAAAAAACTGTGAGAGTGCTCGCCTGACTGCCATAGTTCATTTGCACGAGTGTGCTTTGGTACGGCGGGGAAATGACTGCAGACTCGCGAGCCGTCTGAACTTTCTTTCTCATTCTTAAATGCTAAGCTGGAGAAGCTGCAGCCTCTAACTCAGCGCTGACATTTGTCCTGCAAAACCACCCGGATAAAAGGTAATTATTACGCCGTAAACAAATGTATTTGCCCTCCACTTTTAACAGTCTCGTCTTCTACGACTCTCATTTTGAACGTAGCCTACAGGAGTTCAGGAGATCTCTATTTGCTGTAGACTTTACATATGAGCTTCAGGTGAGTCCATCTGCATTCCAGAGCAGGCTACACACTAAAACACACTAGACAACAATAATCACAGTAGAAACAAGTACATAAAACAAGCAAAAAAAACCTTTTAAATAACAATATATATGAAGATAAGAGAATATATGCCGAGTGAAGGAAAAAATGCCTATGCATCTTATCTGAGGAGGCTTTCATCTTGCTCTCTCCTTCAGATTAAAGACATTGCCCTCATCTTGTCTCAGGAGAATGATACTTTCAGCACCTGCTTGCACCATCTGATTGCTAATTCATTAATGTTATGTTTATGCAAATGTATGTTACCTTTCATATTCTTCTCACGTCCCAACCAAATGCCTGCTACCCCGGCAGGATTATCCTCTACGGGAATCCACGGGAACATCTTTGAATTCTTTCTTTACTTTGTAAGATTGTATTGCTGTGTGGGATTATTGTTTTTCAATAAGTAAAGAACACAAATAAAAAAAATAATTAAAAAAGGAAAGAAATTCTCTATCTCTCTCTCTATATATATAGAGAGAGAGAAATAAAGACTGTAAAAACTGTCATTTCTGGCCACCACAAAACGCTGGGCCTTCATTAATCATTGAAGATGTCACCAACGACACGCCCTTTGACATATTGTAACTCTTTGATCAACGTGAATCACCTGAGAAAATCAGCTTTTCAGATTGGATTTGCATCTAAATGCAAGTAAAGTGTTGCACAATGGCGAAAAGTATATATATTGTACAAGTACTGATTGAAGAGTTACAATAGTCGAAAGAATGTCAACACCTGAGCTAAAGATCTGGTACTAAAAGGGTTAAAAGACTACTGAGGCCCAACATTAGGCTCCTGCAGAACACACACAATCCAGGCAGGAGCAACAGCTGTTTTGCAGCTCTGTAATTTTATGATCTGCCTTATACAGCTTGACATCGTGATTTAAAGCCCCCTAAGAGGGCTTCCACGTAAGGGCCCTGCTGTTGACAATTATAGGGGTGTTAGGAGAAACTGCCAGTTAGTTTCATAGGGTTTCTGAAGTTCCTATAAGCAGTTTGCATTTCATTATTTAGCATCAAATGATGGGTTTGTATTGTGGTATAACATATAAGATTCTTAAGGTGTGGTGGTAGAGCTACTGCTGTGATATTTATGAATTACTCAATTGACTTTGCTATGATTTTGCAAGAAATTGTTCTTCTGTTTTTAAATGTGCTTCTTTTGGTCATGCAGCTCAATAAGCTTATTTGAGAAAAGTCTTATCATCTCAACAAAGATGGATTTGGAACGCAATCACAGCTGGGTGCAATCTAGTGCTTTTATGTGCCGAACCAAAGTCTGAGTTAATGCTGCAGCTTGTGTCAGGAAGGGCAAATCAAACAAGCAAATCAAGGAAAATGATTTTACCTTTGTCTAACAGACTCGCTAAACCTGGTTTGCTGCACTAAACAGTGAGTGGGTGCAATCTATTCAAGATCACAAGGTATTGTTGTGTAGCATTTGCAACAATAGCTTTATTGCACATTAATCTGGGCTCATAAAAGGTGACAGTACATTTGGTGCTATCTGGTTCCTCCAGTTTTGTTCATTTTTAGCGGTCAATAATCTAAACATCTGGCTGCAAATGGAATCAGTGTAAATCAGTAGCTGGTTTGAACCATTAAAATAATGGTATGAGGCAAAATAAGTATGCAGTAAAGCATTGAGAAAGGAGACGTTGATTAAAGAGCTTTGGCTGAAGTGATTGATGCAAAAAGAAAAAAAAAGTATGGATTGGGTGACAAGCGTCTTTTTGCGATACAACTTTACTGGACTTTTTTCTTTCAAGTTATGTCAATATGAAATGTTAACACAACACCCCACATTGTTGCATTTTATACAAGAGATGAAGTTCAAAGATAAGGCGAGTCTGTGCAGCCTAAAGGTTATTTCGGTGTCCTTGTTAAAAGACAAAGGGAGAGAATCCAAATGAGTCCGTAATTAAAATGTCATTAATTTGCAGTGTCTTATCAGACCTCACAGACGGCTCCTGAAGCAGGCCTGCAAGAGAGATAGAGCTTCCTTGTAGCAGGATAGCACCCCACGCTGCTACCGTTCTCACATCAGCTACTTCGGTAATTGGATATATGGCCTCAACAGATTGTTCGCAATTTTACAATTAGCAAATTACATAGCGTTTTATTTCTTCTGTGTTATCCTGGAACTGCTTTTGCATCTCGTGCAGATACCTCATTAAACAGGTGAATTGGGTTCCATGATCAGCTGCTGCAATGACTGATGGCCTTTTTTTAACATCACCACACCTGTATGAAGCTGGGTGTGCAATTTAGACGTGTAAGTGCACTTACTTGCATTTTCCCTTTCAGACACACATTTAACGAGAAAAGCCAAGTTTGGTTCTGAAATCGGTCCTCCAAAATAAAAGTCTAGGTTAATATCTTCTCTTTTTTTAAGCAATTGGACGTGTCATCTCTAAGAGCAGCAGCTACAGTACAATTTATATTCTAGGTTTTATTTTACAACACACATTGAAAAGATGTTCCAATTACATTTAAGACATGAAGTACCCATTAATTTTAAATTTGGGCTCAATGCGATATTAAAAAAAGAAAAAGTTTTTATTCAGTTCTTCCGTTGGACAAGCTTTCTTACAAGGTCTTTATTTATATGCCTTGGGTGACTATAGAAGAAGCTTTTCAGAACGTTTAAGGAACAACATTTTTATAACTTTAATTAAAATGCTTGACTTTGCACCTTGTGACAAACTGGTGACCCATCAGGGTGTACGCTGCCTTCGTCCTACAGAAGCTGGCTCCACTAACCTGTGACCCCTTAAAGGATTAAAGAGGTTTGGAAAATGGATGGATGCTCCTGTAAACATTTAAAGTTAAAGTAAAACACAAGATTTCAGAAAAAAAAATATTCCACTATTTATTCAAATAAAATTAAACCATTAAAGATTGTGGAGGGGTTTAAAGGAAGTCTATTTTTTTCTTTTCTTCATTTCTTTTCATGTTTTGCAAAACATTTCTGACTAAAATATTTTATTTTGGAATCGCACATCAGTATTAAGTGGATGAACAACAAACAACCAAATAAAAAAAAAGTAGTTCAGTAAAATGTTTCAAATAAATGGGAAAAACAACTATTTTTGTGGTTGCTCAAACAAATAAAGTTAATTTGGTCAACAGACCAGTGGAGGCTCACAAGAGAGGGGCTGAAATGGAGAGTCTGAAGGTCATTTATTTAAATCTTTATCCATTTCAAATTCTGAGTTCTGCTCTGCTGTGACCAAAAGCGCTATTTTTATGCAAATAAGATGACTGGCTTGGTGTAGAAGATAAGCTTTGCATTTACACAACTGATCAGCTGCCAATGAATCAGTTAAAACTACAAGGTCAACTTGCAAAATGCAGCTCCAGAGCAATCGCCTGTGCATCAGTGCCATATAACAAATGAAAATGGCTCTTGACCAAGCATCACTATGTGAATTAGGATGTTTTGGATAAATCCAATTAGCAAATGAATCTCCTTTATCTTTTGTTGCCATCTGTTTGACCCCAGCTTGCCTCGACAAGAGCCTACCGCTGCTCGGATCGGGCTCCGTGTGCTGTGCCAGACATGGGGCTTATGATGTGGTTTAAATTGGCTGGGCAATGGCTGGATGCAGCATCAACGACCGGTGTCATCAGTCCTGGGTGATGCTGGAATTCCCAGTCAGCTGAAAAAGACCACAGTAGGTGGTCTGACCTCAACAGATGAATACACATGCGAGGACAGCTGCTCTGCACAGATGCTGCCATTTGGAAAGAAATAACAAGTTTTAACCACCTAGGTTATTAAGCTGGGTTGTCAAAGCAGCCCCTGGTTTGGAGTCACAGCTCAGGGAAGTTACACACATCCTTTTCAGGCGCAGGCGATTCAGATGTGCACACACATGAGCAGCCGGATATAATAAAGGAATAGAGATTCTATGCTCTTCTTCTATGATTTTTTATTTTAATTGATTTCAAGAAAATATCCGTTTCTGTACCATGGCATCAAGCAAACGTATGCTAATATGTTGCCACTTTGGTAATTTAGCTAAATGAGAAGCTATTACTGTAGATATGACTCTGAATGCACAATATTTAAAAGAAAAACATAAAAAATCCTGCAGTAGCGAAACAAAGATCATGAGAGTGAAACCTTCACATCTGTGCGCGTGAAACCATCTCTGTATATAATTAACACTTTTTCAAAGCTGCTTCCCTCAAACTGTGGTGTCAAACCTGCCACGAGGTAATATTTTTCTAAAATACGCCTTCAAATCAGCAGCTCTCCTGCTCGGAGCGCCACATGGGCCGATCCCTGCATGATTTAACTGTCATATTACATCTACATCTGCAGCAGCGCCGCTATATTCCAAGCGCTCATTAGTGATTCAGTGTGCTCTGATTACAGATTGACCAGACCAAGATTGCAAGCATCAAAGCTATTTCCTTTTCTTCAATCATATTCTGCCCCATATTCCCTTCCACTAGCTCTGAGGATTTCAGGATTTTATTGAGCATCTTCTGAGGTCCAACACCGCTTCCCTTTAAGGACAGCTGGATTAGCACTTCTTTTAAAAGCATTATGGTTTCTTTTTTTAGCACAACATTTTTTTTTTAGAGAAACCTGAAACTGTTTGAAAATATTAAAATTTAAATGAATAACAGTTTTAGGTTTCTTTTAAGCTTCTTTAAATGTTTTAAGCTTCTTTAAATGTTGCAACAAAATTTTGTTTTGATAAAATCAAAGGACACATTTTATGTATTTTTTATGTAAATACATTTGTCTGAAAACAGCACAGTGATGCAAATAATTTAAAAACACAATTCTGCATGAACCACCTTTAAATTCTATTGACCTCTGCAAAGGGAGTTTAATTAAACCAATAGTAAACACAAGAAAAACACATCCAATGCTTCTAAAATCAAGAGGGATTTCTTTAAATAAAACAGACACGCAAGAAACAACACAGAAATATCCCTCTCTAAAATAATAAAACACTTTTTTTTGCCAGTGACTTAAGGGATTGCAATCACGCTCTGTCAAGAAGGGGATTCTCATCCCAGAGTATACCAAAAAAAGAAGGCAATATAGAACACGACTCAGAGCCCCCAGATGAAGGAAAAACAATATTGTCTTTTTGGTGCCAAACACTTTTTTGTTGTATTTTTTTTGTATCAAAAAAATAATTTGATCAAAAGAAGACAACATGGGTTTTCAGGTGGCCAAAAATAGAGGCTCAAAGCAAGAAGATAAATATTCTGAATAATGAAAAAATAATACAGAGATTTAAATGTTATATAATTTAACCAAAACAGATACTTTTAAATGAAAGTGCTAACAAATCGGATATATTCTAAAATATTAGGTAAACACCGGGAGCAGCGTGACATTGGGGTGCCACGGTAAAACATTTTATGACAAGCTGTATTATCTTACGAGTTGAAATGCATTTTTTTGATCTGTGAAAATATTGCAAGAGTAACACAGAATTCTCACGTTCAGTGTTACCTCATTTGATGGAGCTTCTCAGTTTATAAACTTAAGATGTGGCAATAAAAAATGACAACTAACTGTGAAATAGAAAGATACTTCATTGACAAATTGTGAATATTTTGTCATAAATGCAAAAGCTAATCTGTTGTAGGAGCTTTTTGGACTTTCAACAGAACTCAACTGCGTTGTAGCTTGTGGATTTTTTTTTTTTTGTAATAAAGTTTTAATCAATCAGTCCGTTTTACTGTTCTTCCCAAAATAAAAGTTTGCAGAACTTGACACAATGAATAATTTACCTAATGTTGGACTGATCCAGACTCATTCTTATATATATGCAGATTTTAAATTTGCAGGATTCTGTTCTTGAGTGCAACTGGACTCAGTCTAAACTCCATTACAACAATGAAAGTCAATGCAAACGCGTGAATTAAATGCTTGTTTCAGGCTTCCATGTTAAAACTCTTGCGTTCATGCGTCACTATGGAAGTTTCAACATCTGTTTTTTGGCTCTACATATAAAACCTGCAGCTATTGAAACCAGGTCGAATGTTGACCAATCAGGGACTCGGATTTGGTAGTTAGTAGATTTGGTAGTAATATAAATGGCGTCCCTTTTACTTCACCGAAGAGCCAACCATTAGACCACTGTGGTTTGTGTCCATCCAGAAACATATGACACCAAGTCAGTCATACAATAGAATAGAGCTGTGAAAGATAAAACCTGGAGAAAGATTTGCAAGATTTGTACTGTTTTTACATTTCACACCAAGTCTCTTCCAATAATAGGTGGCGGACATGTGCTAGCATCAGGTAGCGCCAGTCGAGTTTGAGCACCTTGTGCTCAAGAATGCAGTAAAAGTAGATCTTTTTCTACAAAAACCTTCAAAATGTATCATTTTAGGCCTGAAGAATAGAATCCAAGAAACCTGGAAGTATGTAAATTTGGGCGGTCGTGGTGCAGAAAAGAGCAGTGATCCTCAGATCAGAAGATCCCAATGAGCAGAAGATTGCAGGTTCAATTCCTGCCCTGCCAATCTATGTGTCGAAATCCTAGTTTCCACTGAGCGGTCCGAGCCAGTCTGGTCCGGTATTTTGAGTGTTTGCATTGTAAAATGGACCCATTCCACAGAACTGAACCGTACCTCTTGAGAGGTTGGAGGTCCATTGAATAATGGAACGGCACGGTTGGAGCGGAGCCGCTGTAGCCACCTGCTGATTGGCAAAAAAAGTGATAACGTCATTAGAAAGCACCAATCGAGCGCTAAAATAGCGTTTCCGTTTTCCTCTTCACAGCGGCATACTTTTTAGCCGCCCGCGATCTTCTTCCAAACAACATTAAGTTCCTGTTATACACAATGTACCAGAAATAAAGCAATAAAAAGACGAGGTTCTGGATGAACTCCATTGTTGTTCCTTATCTAGACATCGCACTACAATGACATAAACAAACCGCTCAGTGGAAGAGAGGCTTAATTGAGTGGAAACGCTCACCAGAATGAACTGGTCCGTACCGTACCGTACCACCAGGAAGGACTCTGAACCCCACATAGCTCCTGGGGGTTTTAGGTTGGCCCCAGACAGTGTTTGGTAGCGGAGTCGCCATCAGTGAACTTACTTATACTACCTTTTACGGCGTGAAACGCTCAGGACCGCAACGAAATGTTTCCACTTCTGACGGTTGGTGGCCAAGGTGTAGATGGTGTGTTTGAAGTCTCTCAGCTCGGCTTCTACTGTTTGGCGCCAGGTGATCTTGGGCCGTTCCTCTTCTTCCATCTGTGTTCAGTGTAGAGCTGTCTTGATGATCATGCTTTCTTCACTCCTTAATACTTGTCCAATCCATGTCCAGCATCTTTTGAAGATAATTGTTGACATGACTTCTTGTTTGCAATGGGACAAAAAAATTTCATTGGAGATCATTGTGTGTCTGGACGAATGAGACTGTAAAGTGCTTTAGGCCTTCCGAGATGGTAGTAAAAATTTATATTTTGATCTGGTGCAATATGACAAAAATAAGACATAATCAGAATGACTAAGAATCTCTTGTCTTCTCTAGTTTACAATTTAAATAGTAAACTATAAAATGTATGGCAAATGAGAGTAATTCATGCAATAAAAAAAAAGAGTCCATTTTGACTCTTTTTCAAACCAAGATAACTTGGTGAAGAATCATATACTGTATGTTGTAAGTTGTGTTGTTTTTCTTGAAGCCTTAAGATTCAAGGCCATTTTAACTTCAGTGAAAATGTCTCACAGCGTTTTCATGTCAAAACTGAGGGCTGCATTATTTCATTCTAATTGGTTCCACGGAGAATCTCAGGAAGCATGTCAGTTTGAACCACTGACCAAGGAACGAGTTTATATGAAGATCTGAAAGCCTTCAGGCAGCGAAAGATGAACATCTATATGGAATTCTCCCATTCATTAATATGACAACAGAAAAAAGAAATCCATCTAAGATCCCTAATGGCAGTGCTATGTATTGTTGATTATAGTCTTGTAAGTAATTTTCTCCCCAGAGCTAAGAATCAAATGCAAAAAAAGATTATTATTTGATTTTTTTCCCTTTACTTTTTCATAATATCATGCATTTAAAATATTACTTCAGGTCAATTATGCACATCAGTCTTTAAACAGGGGAGCGTCCTCAAAATGTAAAGTATATGAAAAGACAGACTGAGCAAAGACTTTAGTCTGCAAGTGAGGGTGTTTGCACTGATGTGCTCGTCTAAGACTGGATGTTTGGTTAGTCATGACAGGCTTTGATTTGAGCATCTAAATTATTGTAGAGATACGTTGCATTTTTTGACATTTTAATTTGAAGTTTGTAAACGTCTTTTCAGTTGAGTCACAATTTGATTCCAAAGGCCAAGAGGGGTTCTTTATTTTAATAATAATGATAATAATACATACCTGACTAATATATATATATGAAGCCACTATTTGAATAAACATGGATGTACCGGCAGATTTAAATAGAGCATCCGTGTAACTGCACTAATGATGTCCCAATTCCACAAATGAGTTTTTCCGCTGTCTGGACATAAATCTCTATTTGTTGTTTTTTTCAAGAGCTATTTTTCGTTTTATTCCCCTAAAAAAGAAGTTCTACACATGCCCTTAAAGTACGAACTGGACAGTCCAAAATGTAAAAGATAAAATGTGACAAAAATTTGCTTCTGGCTTTTTTATGATTTTACACTGACATCATCGTATGCATTTCTTTTTAAGGTCTGAATTTCTTGCTTAAAGACATACTAACAGTTTGTTTTATAGACTGAAAAAAGCACATAAAATGAAATAAAAACGTATCTCTTCTCTCCCCCTAATTTTTCTAATAACAAAACAAAATCACTCATTGTTATACCAATGCAGCTGCAGAGCTGCCATCAGTGTGTGAATGTGTGTGTGGTTAACCAGGAGCCCTCATCTTGGGTTTTTTAGGGCCTTCATCCTAGTAGCAAACCTATATGCTATTTAGTACAGTGAAAAATCATGCAGGACTTTTTAAATACACTCATAAGGTGTTAAGGTCTTCTCTGTCCATTTAAGAACATGTGCGATCTTGATAAAAGATCACTTCCTACTTGTCGCTCCCTCCTGAGAACAGTGCCATATTTCTCTGTGTAAATTATAAAAAGCAGACTGAAGGTCTACAGGCAGCAGTTTGATGCTCTTTGTCATTTTGGTGTGACTTTATAGGTCTTCAGTGCAGCAGAAAGAGTTGAATGTGATCCAGACCCTGTCGTAATGCAATGTTCTGAAACATTTCTCACCAACTCGAGGAGCTAATCCTAATGTGCACATTTATTACTATATCCATATTTAAATTTTCTACAAGTTAGAGTAAAACTGCAGATCACATTATACATTGTACAGTTGAGTTCCTTCTCATCACATATAGCATTTAAAATTGTGACTTTCATTTTTCTCTGAGGCTATTCTTTAAAATGTCTACACGGCATCAAATATGATAAAAAATGATGAGTATTAATGTCATCATATTAGCACTAATTTTATATTTGAAGTGTCATGATGCCACAGTAAAACAAATTGAATAGAATTACTTTTGAAGAGCACTTCAAGTGAATTAGCTCTTTTTACACTTCTGTGTAATTACACTTGCAACTCAGCGCATTTGTAATGATTCTCTTATTTTTTCTATGGCACTGTGAAAAGATTACACATCCCAGCCAAAAGGAAAAGACATCTTAAAAAAAAATCATATTATATCAAGCCCCATTGCAAAAATGAAATACAGTGTCCCCCTGCATTTTTGTGTTTCTTCATTCGTGGTTTCATGTATTCGCAGATTTTTTTTCCGTCATGTGACTCTTCCGGTTAGTCACAAAATCTCAGACAGCTCAAGACGCTTGCATAAAATCCCTAACTATTAAGAAACTACTGTATATAGTGTGGCACCATATAGTGCCCTGGATTTTAAAAGCAATTCAGACACCATGATCACTACTTTTTGTTGTTTTTTTAAACACTGGATATGATGTCACCAATTTCACGAAGTGAAACTTCCCAATGTCAATTTGTGACTCCACTGTGTTCTGATTATGTGGATGGTTTAATATAAAATTACATTTATGAACGTTTTTTTGCAAAAATTGTTAGTTATTCAATGCATTGTGGTCTATTTTCGCCGATGTACTGAGCATCGACGCTGACTAGTTTTTCGCACAGACTTCTGGGACATTTCTAGGGCACTCAATTTTGGAATTGTACATTTGGACAGCACTACAAAGCAATGAATGCACTATAGGGTGAATATAGTGAAGGAACTCGGACATCACCAGAAGAGTGACAGTCATCATCTGCATCATAAAGTATGCTGTCGCCGTGGCTGCGGTACACTCTTTTGTACCTAATTAAAAGGAAAAAAAACCCAAAAACTCTTTATTTTGAGCAATACTCCAATGTTCTTGAATAAATGCTTTACAAAGCACAATCTAGTGTTTTTGACAGTGCTTTGGCTGCAGGCTGGGGTGGCTCTCTGGATTCGCGGATTCTCAGATGCCTCCGGTCCCCTGACCCCCGCGGATAAGAGGAGGTTACTATATTCCTTTTCTTCAGCTGTAAAATTTACTTTTCTTTCTTAACTTTCTGTGTCACTTTACAGAGTTCAACTTGTTTTTTTTTTTTTTAAGTCAACATTAAATTTGCAAAATTAATATTTTTTAAATAATTTACTGTCATTATTATTATTGCTTACTTTTTATGGCTTTGTGTTCTCATAAGGAAAGGATAAAAAAGTGACATTGGAGAAAAAGAAAAAAAAAATGGATGTTTAAAGCTGAGATTGAGATAGAAAAAATACTTTTTTCCCCTTATTTAATAACACCTGGGGTCCAGGAATTTATCTAAAAAATGTGTTTTAAATAAAGAATAATGTGATTTTATGCATGATGTGACACATCTTGCAACCATTACAAACCAGAGCGCAATCAAGACAGCAGAAGGCTATGGTGACATTAAAAGTAAAGTGTGTTGGGACGTCTTACAATGAGCTGTTTTTGTGACAAAACCTTTAGGGAGGCCTTCTGCTACTTCATTCCTCAGGTATAATAGCAAAAATGAAGACAAAGGGAAGATTGAAACTGCTTGTAGTGCAGATATTTATCAGTTTGGCAAAACTGCTCATGTTTGTGGGTACTTTTAAATCTAAAACTGTAAAAAGTGAGATTATTTCTTTATAAATTGCACAATTTTGAATATGAGATGGACCAATTTGTTGTAGAATTATTTGATGAAATCAAACGCCATTTAGGGAGTCTTTCTTGATGACTGTGATCACTCCCCTCTGAGCATCCGATCTTTACTGATCTCACTAATGGGAGCGGCACCAAACTTATTTCTTTGAAATCAACCTTTAATTGCCAAGTAGCTGCTCTCACCAAAAGTTACAAGCTGATTAGCTGCCCTTGCACTTACACTTTGACTGCAGAATCATTAGTGGGCAGTTCAGCTGACCGGACCGTGTGCCGGCCCCCTGCAGCTTACATTCTGATATCCTGCCACAACGGCAAGGAGCCACCTCAGGGAGACACCGATCCTGACAACGGCACAGCGCGGCAAATCAATGAAAGCCATTTAAAGCTGCGAAATTGATGTTTACACTGAGCCAAGTTTAATCTGTGGACACAACTGCACTGTAAAAAACAGGAATATTTTTGGCTGTCTTTTTCTGATCACCTTTTATTTAAATGCTAAAGGTACGCTGAATGTCAGGAAACAGCTAAGTGGGATCTGTACGCAGCTGTTGGAGTACAAACTAAACTAGGTCATCAAGGCTGAACTCAGCATTAAAGGTAATGTAACACTTTCAAATATTGATATGCTGAGTTTAACGCCTAAATGCGTCTGGACTGTGAAAGCTGATATTTCTGATTCCTAAAATGTAAAGAAAAAAAGCCCACACTTGTCTTCACAGATATGTTTTTATTTGTCAAACTCAAAGAGCTTTTCTTTAAAGCAATGTTGAACTGTACACAGTTCCTCACCCTCCTCTGCAGGCTTGAATTTAACCAGTATTACGCGAGCTGTGATTTCTAGACAGCGGTTGACACTCCGGCGATGGGAGAAAGAAATATAGTGTGAACAGTTGACACAGAAACACAGACACCATGGCTTTCCACTG
>NC_050520.1:20196425-20197230 GCF_002922805.2 Oryzias melastigma
GTATTTATCCGGGCTTGGGACCGGCACAATGAGACCCTGGCTTTGTGCCCCCTCGTGGCTACATTACATATTCTGCTTAAACTGAATTATAATAAATTACAATTGATTTTGAAAGAAACTGTATGCTGATGGACTAAAGACCAAGGGAAAATGTGTGACTCCGTCATAGCTTGGCTGCAATGCCAAACAATGTCTTGCAAATAAGCTTATTTGTGGGTTCCAGCAGGGACTTTTGTATCTGTGTAAATCTCTCTGAAAGTCTGAAATTATGAACAGAGTGAAATTCTAAAGGCATTCTTATGAAGCTGCAATTAAAGTACTTGTTCATCTTCTGATGACTCCACAATGTGGCGTGCAGACGGTCGTCTCACCTGCTGGAGGTCATAAATCCTCAGACCAACATTTAACAAGTCAGGAAATAATTCAAACTGACAATTGATACACAATTCTCAACTAAATGATCATAAAGGGTACAGAAAGCAGATGGTAAGGAACCAAGCTCTATCACTACAAGCTCCAAAATTGCAAGAGGTAAACACATGGAATTGAATGCTCTCCAGGGTCACAGAGAGATTTAAGGACCTGGTTGAATATACAGCCAAAATGTACCTACATATAAACAATAAAAGATAGACATTAATCACTTGCTCATCTTCCCATGAGTCCAAAATGCACCTTTTATGATTTTTGTCTTTTTGGTTGGAGAAAGAAATCCATAGGATAACACTAAAGCATATAAATCATTTAGACTGACAATGGCAACTTTAGCTTTTAAAACATAATTTATGAGACTGTTAGTTCTTTT
>NC_050520.1:20205655-20207104 GCF_002922805.2 Oryzias melastigma
AAGCATGTTAAATGGGTGTAAAAGTCTTAGGTCTGCAAATGTCTTGAGTGCAATTCTGACGAGCTACATGGCCTAATGCTGGCTAATACCGGCTAGTTATATGTCACTACTGAAGATGTGTGTACACAAACAATGTCATGTTAACAAGTTCAGCACTGCCACTAGTACATGTATGCCGTGGACTCATCGTCATACGCAGTGCCCTTCACACACACAGAGGGCTGTGCACTGAAGGACACCCTTGCATTTGCATCGCCTCACACACCCCTTCTGGCACTTGCAAGAAACCAGCTCAATGCACCTGTGAGTTGCCTCAGGTAGTCTAGTCCAGTATGGTCTATACCAGGGGTAGGGAACCCTGGTCCTCGAGAGCCGCCTTCCTACATGTTTTCCAGTATACCAGGTAATCAGTCATGAGTAGGGACTGGTTCAGGTGTGTCCAGCCAATAAGAACATGCCAGAGCAGGGTATATTGGAAAACACACTGGAAGGCGGCTCTCAAGGACCAGGGTTCCCTACCCCTGGTCTATACTATCCTCCAGTCATAGACCAACCCCAGTTGGTTGGTGGAGGGAGCTCTGGGGCTGGCAGCAGTATCTGACCCCACACATGTCCACCTTGATACACTGCCCTCTTGACATGTTCCTCTAAAGCTGCCTTTGTAGGAGGGATCAGCTGCACATTGTTCTTCCTTGCGAAGAGTTTCCTCTTGGCCTTGTCAATGTCTGTGCATTTGCAGGTTCAATATACAGCAGGATCACAAACCTCTCGATTATGCATGTTGCATTGTTTGGTATGTCTTATGGTGCAGAGGACAGAAGCAGGGCCTCGGTAAGTTCTGGCAGGACTGTCCAGACTGCACAAGCAGTCTTCTTTCCATGTCTGACAAAGCTGGACACAGTGTTACATCCAGTTAGAGCATGGAACATTGGCAATGCACAAGCCTTGTCTCGTCCCAGTCTAGCTGCTATTTCATGTGCCGCTAGGTATCGGAAACGTTGTCTTGTTCCAAAGGCCACCCATAGTTCAACTTCTGGTTGCAACTCCTGTACCACAGACACTGCCAGCACTACAACATTGGTGTCTACAGTCCGGATGACTATAGAATGGTGTCCATGCTTCAATATCCGACTGTCAGCCTCTTCATGGTTGCATGGGGTGAGTGAGGTCAGATCTGGCATCAGTGGCTTGGTGAGCACTACCTCTCCATCAATAATGACAAGTTGCTTGTCCTCTTGGTCAAACCATTCCATGAGGGCAGCGGAGAGGAACCTGAACAGCTCAGTCTTGTTGCTGTCCACCCATAGGAAGTTCTGCCAGTTTCCTGGTATGGCCGCAGTAGCCACCACATGTCTCTGCACGCCTTGTCCCCGCCTTGCACGTGTACTACCTTTCAGTGAATCGGCAAGGTAAGTATCCCAGACCAGATCCAGCCATGACACTGTTTGC
>NC_050520.1:20210432-20215519 GCF_002922805.2 Oryzias melastigma
GTCACTCAGATATGTTAAACATGATTTTTATTGAATCACACATCAGCAAGAGTCAAATTCATATGTTAAAATTCAAATTTTACTGCCTTTGATTGTAAATGCTCGATTATTTTGGATTATAAATCCGCTCACCACCAGAGGCAGACCTGAAGAAGGACATACAAGATAAACATTAGATGCAATTAAAAAAAAACATTTGATATACATTAAAATCACAAGACAGAGCTAAATATAACATGTACACCCATCCATCCATCCATCTTCTTGACCGCTTCTTCCCTTTCGGGGTCGCGGGGGTGCCGGAGCCTATCCCGGCTACAGATGGGCGAAGGCGGGGTACACCCTGGACAGGTCGCCAGTCTGTCGCAGGGCCTCAATCACACACCCATTCACTCTCACATCCACACCTAGGGGCAATTTAGAGTCACCAATTAACCTATGAAGCATGTTTTTGGACGGTGGGAGGAAGCCGGAGTCCCCGGTGAAAACCCACACATGCACGGGGAGAACATGCAAACTCCACACAGAAAGGTCCCAGTCGGGAGTCGAACCGGGGCCTTCTCGCTGTGAGGCAAGAGCGCTAACCACTGCGCCACCGTGCAGCCCTAACATGTACACATTTATTAAAAATCAAATATTTAAACGATGTGTTCTTTTTAACTGAAAGTTGACATTTATGGCAATACTATTGTAAATTTGGGATTTCCTGATCCGATCACGTGATCGGAAATCGGCGCCAATTACGTGGTTGATGTCTTGATCATCGGACGTTCTCCCCCATGAACGTATATTTTATTTATTCTTATGATCAGCGCTTTATATTTTAATCTAATTATTCCACATACATACTCCACTACATGTCTGCATGTAGTGGAGTATGTATATGCAATTAACTACTGTGGTAATAAAACCAAAAATGTGATGTCTTAAGAACTTAAAAAGGAATCACATAATCTTAAAAAAACAAAAAAAAACATTATTTTAATGATATGAGCTAGTTATGAGCACTCATCATCAAATTCATGCTAAAACAAAGTCATAATTCATTGTCAAGAATTTTAAATGAGGACAGGAATCACATTTGTTTAAAAATGTTCAATAGTTCTGAAGATATTAAAGCTAAAGTCACAAAACTTTCTCATGTTATTTCTCACTTTTATAATAACAAGAAAATAGTTATTTGTTTCCTATTTTATATTTGTTCTATTTTTACTTGTTTATTAAAGCTACTTCACAAAAGTGTTCTATTTAAGTTTTTAATGATAAAGGAAGTTAAATGAAATAAAAATAAGGGACAACACAAATCTTTTATTGTATTTATGTTTTAAATGTGTTACAAAAGTATCGGATCGAGACTCGGTATCGGCAAATACACAAAATTGAATGACTCTGAATTGTATCGGGCCCAAAAAAACCTGATCGGGACATCTTTAATGTAAATATAGGAGGTCAATCGGTCAGAATTGAGACACAACAGGTGGTATTTGGCTTCAGGATTCAGAGCAATTCCAATCTGCAGCAAGAACGCCACATTAAGAGGCTAAAGTCCAAGTCAAGTCACAAGTTACAGCTGTTAAAGTCTGAGTTGAGTCTTAAGTCATCAAATTAATGACTCAAGTCGGACTCGAGTCTTTGTCATGTGACTCTAGTCCACACCTGGGATAGACTCTAGGATTTTCATGACCCTGAAAGGGATTCTGAGTATTCCGAAAATGTATGTTGGTATGAATAGATTTTTTTAATTTTCTGACTGAGGTGATTCAAATTTTATTTTGGCCCATAACAATACAAAAAAATCCAACAGAGCTCAAACTTTCTTGTGTTTGCGTCTGTGCATTCCTCCCTCAACACTGTGTGATAGAAGAAGACGATCTCTGGAACCAACAGAGGAACTTCAGAGTGGAACAGAATGATCTAAAACCCACACAGATTAAAGAGGAACCGGAGGAACCAGAACCATCGCAGATTAAAGAGGAGCAGGAGGAACCAGAACCTCCTCAGATTAGAGAGGAATCAGGGGAACTCTGCATCAGTCAGGATGAAGAGCAGCTTGATCTGAAGCAGGAGACTGAAACCTTGATGGAGATTCCTACTTTGGAGGAACATGTTGATAGTGAAGCAGATGGAAACAATCAGCAGAGCTTGAATGGAACTGATAGTCAGGATGAAGAAGGAAACCAACATGAAGAATCAACATCAACTCCAGATGAAGAGACAGAGCCACAGAACAGAGATCAGAGGAAGAGAAGAGACAGAAGTCATGTCCAAAGTGTGGATATATGTCACATGTCAGAAGGTCAGTGTGACTCTTATGTCAGATGAAAGTTTAAGATGAAAACTTCTGTTAAACAAAAACAATCCGCAAAAGAGAAGAGACTTTCCTCTGCAGGGTCTGGAAAAAGAACAAGAAATCCACACGACGTGTCTGTCTACATGAGAACTAAGTCTGATGAACGAATGTGACAGAAGTTTTAGTTATGCATATAAACTTAAGAGACACATGAGAACTCATACAGAAGAGAAGTCTTTTTCATGTAAAGAGTGTGACAGAAATTTTAGCGATAAATATTATCTCAAAACACACATGAGAACTCATACGGGAGAGAAGCCTTTCTCGTGTAAAGAATGTGATAGAGGTTTTAGTACTAAATCTAGTCTCAAAGAACACATTCGAATTCATACAGGAGAGAAGCCTTTCTCGTGTAAAGAATGTGACAGAAGTTTTTGTACTAAATCTAGTCTCAAAATACACATGAGAACTCATACAGGAGAGAAGCCTTTCTTGTGTAAAGAATGTGACAGAAATTTTAGTACTAAATCTAATCTCAAAGAACACATGAGAACTCATACAGGAGAGAAGCCTTTTTTGTGTCAAGAATGTAATACAAGTTATAATCGAATATCTAATCTCAAATCACACACGAGAACTCATACAGGAGAAAAGCCTTTTTCATGTGAAGAATGTGACAGAAGTTTTAGTCAAAGTAATCATCTCAAAAGACACATGAGAACTCATACAGGAGAGAAGCCTTTTTTCGTGTAAAAAATGTGACAGAAGTTTTAGTATTAAATCTAGTCTCAGAAAACACACAAGAACTCATACAGGAGAGAATTTTATTTTTTAAAGCAAAGAAAACCCACAGTATATAACTCCCGAAGAAAAGACAATAATTTGTTTTAACTAGGAACATTTAAATGTTGTGAAAAACATTTTTCCCTATTTTAAGGGCCGTGTAACATCAACTTTTTAAAAGTGTATTATAATGTTCATTCTTCACTATAAACAACCCAAAAGTAGTATTTTGATCCTTTCATGCATTTCTGAGTCTTCCTCTAAAAATCTGCACTCTGAGCACCAGCCCCTCGTAACCCACAAAAAACGAGCAGGTTCTCACAAGCTGACATCACAAAGTGAGGACGGCCCCTTTCAAGAAGTGTCTACACTGCTAGCACTGCCCCAGGATAAACACCTTTAAAATTATTTCCTTTAAGCATTGAATCTGAGAAGAAATGGGTTCCTAGCACCTAATCAACAGAGACAGATTAGATCTATATGGATATAGTTTTCTCTGAAAGGCTTAAGAATGACATGATAAAGACCTTAAAATGGTCTGTCAGTTGGTAAAATGAAGTTGGTTTCTAAAACACTTCACAGCTAACAAGCTGTGTGGAGATTCTGCTTTTATTTTCCAGCAGAACTTGGATCATTTCCACTCTACTAAAGGTACCTAAAGCTGCTTATCCCTAAACATCTGTTTCTGTGTTTGATCAACCAGCAAATTCCCTGACCTGAACCAATAAAAAATCTATGAAGTGTTTTTAAAGAGGAAGATGAGACAGCAGAGCCAACAATGAAGATGAGCTGAAGTCGGCTATCAAAGCAACCTGAGCTTTCATTCCATGTACACAGAGCCACAGGCTGATGGCCTCCATACCACATTGATGCAGTCATTCAATGAAAAGGAGGAACAAGTGATTATTGAATGGAGAGAAAGGAACAGTTTTCTAAAATCTGACATGTGCTGAAAACATCCTTTATGATTCTTCTGATTGAATATTCTCATTTTCTAAAACTATTTTTAGGATGTCATCATCTATTAGTCATTATGATCACACTGATCAAAATAAAGGAATTTACAAATAATTCTATACATCTTGAGTTTCATTTTTGTGTTGATGAAAAAAAATGTAACTTGATCATGAAATGTCTTTTACAAGTACTTGGAAATTGAAATGTTTTGTTTTAGATTATTGGAACTTAAAATGTCTTGTTTTGAATTCTGACAGGTTTGATTTTTTAAAAATTTGTTGGTTGATTTTTATTAATACATTTTGTACTTTCATGATATCGTAGTTTATGTAGAGAAAATGTTATCTATGTCTGTGTGTTACCATGGTAACAGTAGAATTATTACACATCTCTAGTTCTAACAGTTTTTATATGAGTTGTTAACATTTCAATATTATTTTTGAAATAAAATGTCAGTTTAATTTGCAGTTTTTTGCTGACTATGGTCAGTAGATAACTGTTAATCAAGATTTTTCTGAAATTGTATCAAGGAAGAGTCAGTGTGTGTTTTGTTAGTGTGATTCCTGTTTTGTATCAGAGATTAGAAGTGTTTCTCTGTTCTTTTTAGTCGTCAGTGTTCTGTTCCAATCTTTCCTGTGAAGAATAAAGTGGACGTGAACATCAGTCAGAAGTGTGGAGTCTTTCCCACAGTGTGGCTTTCTGCTGTTTGTTGGTTCTCTGCACTTTCCAAAGCTGGATTCATCAGGAACTATTTGGTAGTTTAACCATCGACTGTATATAAGAACTGGACTGAGCAAACCCCCCTACTTCCGTGTTCCATATAGGAAGTACCACTGGGTTGCAAAAAGGCCAAAGTCCCATTGACTTCCATAGAGAAACAGTTATTTCTCAGTCATTTTATGTCAGAATAATCATTCTTCCTCTGCTGCTTTCTGCTTAACATCTTTCTTATAATCCCATTTTTTTAAAGATTTTTTTTCCATTGTCACAAGTTATTAGAGTTATAAATTGACTAATCAGATGGCTCAATAAGCGTTTGTGGGTCTGACGAATAGAC
>NC_050520.1:20215867-20226557 GCF_002922805.2 Oryzias melastigma
GGAAGTACCACTGGGTTGCAAAAAGGCCAAAGTCCCATTGACTTCCATAGAGAAACAGTTATTTCTCAGTCATTTTATGTCAGAATAATCATTCTTCCTCTGCTGCTTTCTGCTTAACATCTTTCTTATAATCCCATTTTTTTAAAGATTTTTTTTCCATTGTCACAAGTTATTAGAGTTATAAATTGACTAATCAGATGGCTCAATAAGCGTTTGTGGGTCTGACGAATAGACTGTAAAAATAATGGACTGAGCGAGCCATGAGGTCCCCCATTGGAAATGTATTACTTCCTCTCCTCGCGAAAGTAGGCCGCTGCTTTCACCGTCAATTCCTGAAACGGATACAGCCATTTGCAAAAAATCTTCAGCGATTGGTCTGAGTCATAGCTGAGTCATGGAAACTACAGGAAGTACTGTCGCCAATCTGGAGTGAAATTATTGCCACCGTACGCCTCTTTCCACGCCTCGACCACGAGACCGCAGATGTAAACACCTTCTACTTTAATAACGGCGGCTCGGGACGACGCTGAAGTTGGCTTCCGATTTTTTCGAACAGGACCCGTTTTTAGGTGGTCTGAGTTCGAAAAATACAGTGGAACGCTCTCGCGAATCGGAAGCTGTAAATCGGAGAACAACTTCAGCGGCATCGTCGGCTCGAGAAAATTGTACAAGTCATTGTTGAAGCCTTTGAGGGAGAACCATCCCAACATTTGATTCTGTCAGCGGTCCTGTTGGATTTACTTACATTTATTCCTTTTTGCAGAGATAAAAGGAGCATTTGGGTGACGCCGTGCCCGAACTGCGCGCTGCCCCCTCTAGCGCGCGGGCCGCGGCGTTACTTCACATGCGCAGCCAGGTTACAGTCTGATCAGATACACGTGAGAAGTGGGTTCAGTGGTATTTAAAATAAATAACCATTCTAACAAGTGAACAGCTGGATCTTTTTCCTATTTGAAAATACGACCAGGTCCTTTCAAGTTTGTCTTGCGCTCCTCAGACGGCTGCATCTAATTCAGGCTGAAGCTGGAAAAGTGCGGCGAAGATGAAACTTTGGTTGGTGATTTTATGCGCATATACGCAACGTATAATTTATAAGCAACAATCAAAACAGTGAACAAAAGAAAAACGAAACTTAAACAAAAAAAGTCCAAAGCACATAACCTCAGAGTGAAATCTAGTTCTACAGAGTAAATCCTCATCTAAAAATGTCGACAGCATGCGCCTCCTGTTGTTTCAAACTGCTGCATCGGTACATTCCATTGAGGAAAACAACAGTAGGACAATGATTGGTACATTGTTGAATTGTAAAGTAGGTGTTAAAAGGTCTTCACGGACCGCATTGATGAAGTCTGCTCCCATTGGCTACCCGTCATCTGTCACTCAAACCCCCCTCTCTCTCTTTGGCCGTCATCTGATTCTGACCTCTCCGAGGAGCTTAGCTGTTGTACTGGCTACAAAGCCCCTGTACCCCACCTCCACTGGACGCACCCTGACTTTCCATTTTCTGTTCTCTGCCTCAGCCGCGAAGTCGGAGTATCGTAGTTTCTTGTGTTCATATTCTTCATCAAGGGAATCCTCCCAAGGAACTGTCAGCTCTACTCCACCAGAGTGTTAGCTGAAATTCACTCTTCACAATCTGGGTAGGGAACAGAAGATCAACGGCCTCCACCCTACTAGTGTAAAGGATGAGTGAGTATAGTGTGTCGGTGTGGGGAGTGTGCGTTTATTAAAAGGATTAGCTTCAAAAAGGGTGACTGTTATTTTCATGTTGAGTTTGAGTGTATTGATCTTAAGAGTTTCTTTGATTAAGTGTTTGACCTACTGAATAATGAAAGACCGACATCCTCTCTCATTGTCTTAACTTTGAAAGAGAACTAAGGAAAAGACCAGGGCTTCTGAAAAAAGGGGGTTTTGATTTTTCTTTTGGTGCTTGACAAACACAAAGACATTTAAAATAATAAAAGGTCTTCTATTTTGTTTTTTTGTCCTTGCAGTCATCTCCCAGGATTATATGAGTGAAGAGGACAATCTTTGCAACCAGCAAAGGAATTTAAGACAGGAAAAGGAAGAACCAGAACCTCCTCAGATTAAAGAAGAACAAGAAGAACCAGAGCCTCCTATTAAAGAGGAACAGGAAGAACCAGAACCTCCTCAGATTAAAGAGGAACGAGAAGAACCAGATCCTCCTCAGATTAAAGAGGATCTAGAAGAACCAGATGCTCCTCAGTTTAAAGAGGAACAAGAGGAGTTCTTCATTAGTCAGGATGAAGAGCAGCTTGATCTGAAGCAGGAGACTGAAACCTTGATGGACATTCCTACTTTGGAGGAACATGTTGACAGTGAAGCAGATGGAAACAATCAGCAGAGCTTTAATGGAACTGATAGTCAGGATGAAGAAGGAAACCAACATGAAGAATCAACATCAACTCCAGATGAAGAGACAGAGCCACAGAACAGAGATCAGAGGAAGAGAAGAGACAGAAGTCATGTCCAAAGTGTGGATATATGTCACATGTCAGAAGGTCAGTGTGACTCTTATGTCAGAAGAAAGTTTAAGATGAAAACTTCTGTTAAACAAAAACAATCCGCAAAAGAGAAGAGACATTCCTCTGCAGGGTCTGGAAAAAGAACAAGAAATCCACACGATGTGTCCGTCTACATGAGAACTAAGTCTGATGAACGACCTCATGTCTGTAAAGAGTGTGACAGAAGTTTTGGTGCTAAATCTAGTCTCAAAGAACACATGAGAACTCATACAGGAGAGAAGCCTTTCTCGTGTAAAGAATGTGACAGAAGTTTTTGTGCTAAATCTACACTCAAAATACACATGAGAACTCATACAGGAGAGAAGCCCTTCTCGTGTAAAGAATGTGACAGAAGTTTTAGCACTAAATCTAGTCTCAAAGAACACATGAGAACTCATACAGGAGAGAAGCCTTTCTCGTGTAAAGAATGTGACAGAAGTTTTTGTGCTAAATCTAGTCTCAAAATACACATGAGAACTCATACAGGAGAGAAGCCTTTCTCGTGTAAAGAATGTGACAGAAGTTTTAGCGATAAATATAATCTCAAAACACACATGAGAACTCATACAGGAGAGAAGCCTTTCTTGTGTAAAGAATGTGACAGAAGTTTTAGTATTAAATCTAGTCTCAAAGAACACATGAGAACTCATACAGGAGAGAAGCCTTTCTCGTGTAAAGAATGTGACAGAAGTTTTCGTACTAAATCTAATCTCAAAGAACACATGAGAACTCATACGGGAGAGAAGCCTTTTTTGTGTCAAGAATGTAATACAAGTTATAATCAAATATCTTATCTCAAATCGCACATGAGAACTCATACAGGAGAGAAGCCTTTTTCATGTGAAAAATGTGACAGAAGTTTTAGTCAAAAACATTATCTCAAAAGACACATGAGAACTCATCTAGGAGAGAAGCCTTTTTTCATGTAAAAAATGTGACAGAAGTTTTAGTATTAAATCTAGTCTCAGAAAACACACAAGAACTCATACAGGAGAGAATTTTATTTTTGAAAGCAACTGAAACCCACAGTGTATAACTCTCAAAGAAAAGACAATAATTTGTTTTAACTAGGAACATTTAAATATTTTGAAAAACAGTTTTCCCTATTTTAAGGGCCATGTCAAATCAACTTTTTAAAAGTGTATTATAATGTTCATTCTTCACTATAAACAACCCAAAAGTAGTATTTTGATCCATTAATGCATTTCTGAGTATTTCTCTAAAAACCTGCACTCTGAGCACCAGCCCCTCCTAACCCACAAAAACAAGCGGGTTCTCACAAGCTGACATCACAAAGTGAGGACGGCCCCTTTCAGGAAGTGTCTCCACTGCTAGCACCGCCCCAGGATAAACACCTTCAAAATTCTTTCATTTTAGCATTGACTCTGAGAAGAAATGGGTTCCTCTTTCACCTAATCTGCAGACAGATTAGAACTATATGGATATAGTTTACTCTGAAAGGCTTAAGAATAGCATGATGAAGACCTTAAAATGGTCTGTCAGTTGGTAAAATGAAGTTGGTTTCTAAAACACTTCACTGCTGACAAGCTGTGTGGAGATTCTGTTTTTCTTTTCCAGCAGAACTTGGATCATTTCCACTCTACTAAAGGTACCTAAAGCTGCGTATCCCTAAACATCTGTTTCTGTGTTTGATCAACCAGCAAATTCCCTGACCTGAACCCAATAAAAAATCTATGAAGTGTTTTTAAAGAGGAAGATGAGACAGCAGAGCCAACAATGAAGATGAGCTGAAGTCGGCTATCAAAGCAACCTGAGCTTTCATTCCATGTACACAGAGCCACAGGTTGATGGCCTCCATACCACATTGATGCAGTCGTTCAATGAAAAGGAGGAACAAGTGATTATTAAATGGAGAGAAAGGAACAGTTTTCTGAAATCTGACATGTGCTGAAAACATCCTTTATGATTCTTCTGATTGAATATTCCCATTTTCTAAAACTATTTTTTAGGATGTCATCATCTATTAGTCATTATGACCACACTGATCAAAATAAAGGAATGTACAAATAATTCTATACATCTTGAGTTTCATTTTTGTGTTGATGAAAAAAAAATGTAACTTGATCATGAAATGTCTTTTACAAGTACTTGGAAATTGAAATGTTTTGTTTTAGATTATTGGAACTTAAAACGTCTTGTTTTGAATTCTGACAGGTTTGATTTTTTAAAAATTTGTTGGTTGATTTTTATTAATACATTTTGTACTTTCATGATATTGTAGTTGATGTAGAGAAAATGTTATCTCTGTCTGTATGTTACCATGGTAACAGTAGAATTATTAAACATCTAGTTCTAACAGTTTTTATATGAGTTGTTAACATTTCAATATTGTTTTTTGAAATCTAATGTCAGTTTAATTTGCAGTTTTTTGCTTACTAATGTCAGTAGATAACTGTTAATCAAGATTTTTCTGAAATTGTATTAAGGAAGAGTCAGTGTGTGTTGTTGTGATTCCTGTTTTGTATCAGAGATTAGAAGTGTTTCTCTGTTCTTTTTAGTCGTCAGTGTTCTGTTCCAATCTTTCCTGTGAAGAATAAAGTGGACGTGAACATCAGTCAGAAGTGTGGAGTCTTTCCCACAGTGTGGCTTTCTGCTGTTTGTTGGTTCTCTGCAGGTTCCAAAGCTGGACTCCTCCCCTATACTGTTTTAGAGACTCATCATGAGTCTCAAAAACAATAAATCACCTGGTAGTGACGGTTTATCAGGAGAGTTTTATCAAAGATTCTCTCAAGAACTGAGTCCCTTCATCTTTAAAACACTTTGGGAAAGCATTGAAGGAGGTAAACTCCCTCCTACTTTGACACAAGGTATAATATCTTTATTCCCAAAACCCAATAAAGATAAATTATTCATAGATAATTGGAGACCAATTTGTTTACTTAACAATGGGTGTAAAATATTAGCACAAATTTTAGCCAAAAGAATTAAAAAACCCTCTCTGCTGATATTGATGAATCTCAGTCAGGCTTTATGTCTAATAGTCACATTACAAACAATGTAAGACTAGTTTTGGATTTAATAGATTACTCAGAGTTTATAAATGAAAATTGTTTTGTTGTGTTTCTGGACTTTTACAAAGACTTGTCTTGAGCATAATTTCATCTATCGAGCTATAGAAAAATTTGGACTTGGCCAATTTCCCATAAAGCTATTAGAACACTATACTCTCATAAATTGCTCCATCAAACTCAGAGATGGTAGATCTCCTAGATTTCATGTATCTAGAGGGGTACGCCAGGGCTGTCCAGTCGCTCCCTATTTATTTTATTTGTCGCTCAACATTTATTAATGAAAGCAACATACAAGGAATATCACTTGCAGATAGAGAAATTCGAATAAGTCAAGTCGCTGATGACACTACACTTTTTTTAAAAGACTCCGATCAAATACCTATTGTAATTAAACTCATCCAGAAATGTTCAGATGCACCAGGACTCAAACTCAATTGAAGTAAATGTGAACTATTATCAATATCTCCATGTACTCATTCTAATTTGTACAATATACCTGTAAAATCCAAAATTAATTATCTCGGAATTAATATTACCAAAGATTAGGATGAAAGATGCCATTTAAATTTTAACCCCATCATTGATAAGACCAAAAGTAAATGTAACCACTGGCTGCAGAGAGATTTAACTCTAAGAGGAAGAACTTTAGTAGCTAAAGCTGAAGGGATCTCTAGATTAACATGTGCTGCACTAGCTTTAAGTGTCAATCCCTCCACCTGTAAATCCATCCATCAAATACTTTTCAAATTTGTATGGAAGAATAAAACCCATTATATTAAAGATAAAGTCCTTTTAAACTCCTTAGACTCTTGGGGACTTAACTTTTTAGACTTCACCACCATAAACTACATCTACAACCACATCATTCCTAGAAACCCACCACATTCCAGTCACTCCTACAGAGTTTTCTATTGTAATGGATGCTATTCCTCCAGGAGTGCTGATGTTATTTAAGGGGAGCATGTGTTCTTCACACAGATTGTGTCGTTGTCTGAAACCTCTGTAGGTAAATTGTGTTTTATTTCCAGCCCTTCATCCAGGAACAAAAAAACAAGATCCCTTTTTCAACTAAACACAGCAACTATACCTTACGTTACCCACTATTGGAGAACATTTGAACCGGAACTCGAATGGAAGAAAGTTTGGACTCTATCCTTGAAATACTTTATCCCCAACAAACCTCAGGAGGTTTGTTTCAAACTCCTTCACAGGTGCTATCCAGCGAAATCCCGTCTCTACGTCGATATAGACAGACACTGTTCCTTTAATAACCTGGACATTGAAACACCATGTCATTTATTTTGGAATTGTCTTCATATTCCCCCCTCCCTTTGGGCTAAAAAACTGGAGGGCGGATGAGTTGAGGTCGGAGGTTTTCGTGCGGAGTGTTTTGTGTTTTGGCAATTGAGAGGAGTGTTGCGTTAGTGAGGTTGGTGGACGGTGAAATTACTGGGGAGGAGGTTTGGTGTGGTTCACCAGCCGACGGCCTGTATAGGCCCGGTATATTGGGGTGCTTGCCGAGCTTCTTCTACAGGTGTTTGAGGGTGGCGTTTGTGTGTTTTTGCTTCTATCTTCTACTTTTGCCGATGCGTATTGATGTTTTGGGGTAATGTCTGCAAGTGCAGGAAATCTTGACTCTGACAAACTTCAACTGTCTGGGAAGCGAGACAGGTCTGCTTCTCCTATGGAAAAAGACGAAGGTAGGGAAGTAAAGATGGTTAAGTCTGTTGTAGAGCTAAAAGTCGTGATAAGACTGAAGGAGCAGTCAGGAGAGGGGTTCAGAGCCATGAACCCTTTGAAGATAGCAGATTCGCTAAAATGTGTTGGGGCTAATGTGAGGGCTCAAATTGTTCCAAGTGAAGCCCTGTTGGTGTTTTGTTCAACTACGGATCAACTTTCTAAAGCAAAGAAAATCACTAGGATTTGTGTGAAAAAAGTGGAGGTGTCAGTGACGGAGCGGAGGGATGTGGTGAAAGGTGTCATTTATAATGTGTGCAAATGTGTCAGAAAAGGAAATTGCAGACAATATCATGGGTGGGGAAGTAGTGGAAGTAAAGCGATTCAGAGCTCGTGATGGTGGTAATCCTAATGCCCCAGTATTACTTTCTTTTTCGGGAAAAAAACCTCACTATAAGAGTTTTTCTTGGTTGTATCTCGTACCAAGTCAGGCCTTATGTTAGGCCCCCCTTGAGGTGCTTTACGTGTCAACGCTTTGGACATATGGCTGTTGCCTGTAGAGGGGACCGGCGTTGTGCAAAGTGTGGGGGTGATCATGATATTTCCAGTTGTGAAATGACATCTTTAAAATGCTGCAATTGTGGGGGATGTCATATGGCGTCGTCAAGGGAGTGTGAATCTTTTGTCAAAGCCAAACGGGTTCAAGATGTCAAAGAGCAGCTTAACATATCATATGCAGAAGCAGTTAAACTGATTAAAGTGGGTAATCCTCCCAGTACTCCAATAAACACGTCTGCTCACAGGGACTTCTCTTCTGAAAGTTCACCTACAACATTTGTGGGTTCCAATAGAATGGTGGTTCACACAGAGTCCTTGTTGGCATTCATAGTTGATGCTATGTACGGAACACGTGGGAAAACATCTAGGTCTGATATAATAAAGTTTGTGGCTGAGTCTGCTAATAGATTTTTGGGATTTAAGAATTTTGCTCCTCAATCTCTTCATGAGTTCATGAGGACGAGCCAGGTGAGCCAGTCTGAGAGAGAAGTTGACATGGAAGACATTTATGATTTGGCTGATGGGGCACTTATTGAAGATGTGGATGATGTTTGAGTTGATGCTTATGTTCTCCATTTTGCAATGGAATGCTAGGAGCCTTATTGCTAACGGGCAAGAATTCAAGCGGTTTATTAGGGATTTTTAACCAGCACCAGATTTTTTACGTGTACAAGAGACGTGGTTGCACCCTGATCTAGATTTTGTCATTCCGGGATATGATTTCATACGCCAAGATAGAATGGATAGGGTTGGAGGGGGGTGTGCTACATTTGTAAAGCATGGTATTCAATACAAGATCTGTAAATGGGAAGGAACGCTTGAGTGTGGGATTTTGGAGGTTTGGTGTAATGAGGAAAAAATGTACTTGATTAATTGTTATAATCCAAATAAACTATTACCATTGGAAGAACTAGAAAATATCCTCAGTAAAACAGAAAAATCTGTGGTGTGGGTGGGGGATTTTAATGCACACAACCCCTTGTGGGGGAGTTGAGTTGAGAGTTGCAGAAGAGATTTCAATGGGTCAATAATGGAGGAATTTATGGATCATTCCGATCTGGTACTCCTAAACACCACTGTTCCAACTCGAGTTGATATCAGGTCGAATAAGGAATCGTGTCTCGATATGACCTCCTCTTCACCGGGCTTGGCAATAATCGGAGAGTGGGAAGTGGTGCGTGGAATTCTGCTAGGAATTGATCATTTTCCGGTTCTGAGCAGATTTGGACGATCTCTGGTGGTGGATGCTGGGGAACGGTTTTAAAGGTTTAATTTTTCACGGGCTAACTGGAAGGATTTTGCGAACGGGACAGCTGCAGGTTTGGGTCAAATTAACAGTGAAGGCACAATTGATGACATGTGGGAATCATTAGTTGGTCTGATTTTGGCTTCTAGAACTAATCCTATTAGTGGTACTCCAAGGAATCGTGTCATTGTCCCTTGGTGGAATGAAAAGTGTGATGCCGTGATCAAAAGAAGACAGATTGTTTTTAGGAAAGTTCGGAAATTTCCAACCCTTGACAATGTTATTGAATTTAAGAAGTGTAGGGCTTTGGCCAGGAAAGTAATTAAAACTTAAAAGAAAACTCATTGGAGACAGTTTTGTAGTACGTTGGGACCTGAGACTCCTGTGGCACAGCTCTGGAGAAAAATACACAGAATGGCTGGAAAAACTGTGTCGTTGAAAATACCGGTATTGAGTGATGGGCAACGGGAAGCAGTTCACAATAAGGATAAAGCTGAGATGTTTGTTCGGGTTTTCAAGGATATTCACGATTCTGTGGGGGTGGGACAAGATGTTCTGGAGTCAAGACGAACTTTGCTGGGAGATGGTGTCAGTTCTGTAGGAGATTTTGTCTCGAATGTTTCGTATAACTTGTATTTTTCTATGAGAGAACTGGAGGATGCGATTCGTGTAGGGGCAAATACTGCACCAGGTCAGGATAGAATTAATTATCAAATGTTGAAACATTTGGATGGAGGGACAAAACACGAGCTATTGGTTTTGTTTAACTATATATGGGAGGCAGGAAAGTTGCCAGAGTCCTGGAAACGTGCCAGTGTGGTACCAATACTGAAACCTGGTAAAGATCCCTCCTCTCCTTCGTCATATAGACCCGTTGCTCTAACATCTGTTGTATGCAAAGTAATGGAAAGGATGGTGACTAACAGGCTGGTGTTTTATTTGGAAGATAGTAGATTTTTCGTGAACTTTCAGAATGGCTTCAGGAAAGGACGAAGTACAATAGATTCAATTGCAGTGATGGATAAAGATGTTAGGCAGGCTATGATAAATAAGGAAGCTGTGATTGCTGTGTTCCTGGATATTGAGAGGGCCTATGATCGCCTGGGGGGGGGGGGGTTGTTAATGAAACTACGTAAAGCTGGTGTTCATGGCAGAATGTTTTCTTGGATTAAAGATTTCCTGAGTGGTAGATCTATACAGGTTAGGGTGGGGAATGTATTGTCCAGTAAAGTGGATATAGACAATGGTACTCCCCAAGGTGCAGTTATTAGTCCTGTACTTTTCAATGTAATGATAAATGATATATTTACAAATATTGATAACTCTTTTGGCAAATCTCTGTTTGCCGATGATGGTGCCATCTGGAAGCGTGGAAGGAATATTGCTCATCTTTTTTTACAGACACAGAAGGCACTAGACTCTGTTGTTTGCTGGGCTGACCAGTGGGGGTTTAAGGTTTCCAGCAAAAAAAGCATATTTATAATTTTTGGTCTTAAAAGGAAGATTCCTCCCATGAATCTTAAAATGTATGGACATGTGATTGAGAGGGTCAAAGTCTTTAAGTTTCTCGGACTTTGGTTTGACGAACGGTTGACATGGAAAACGCATGAAAAAATTGTGATTAAATGTGAAAAAGTTATTAATGTTATGAG
>NC_050520.1:20226850-20227393 GCF_002922805.2 Oryzias melastigma
CCTGTGCCTATTTAAACCAGCTCCTGCATCACAGCCTTGCCAGAATAGGGTGGCAGGGTACAGTGGCGATTTGGCTGCAAAAGGCCTTCTTGTTGACTGTTGGGAGTTTGAGGGCGTCCATAAGAAAGTTCATTTTATGACACATGTAGCACAAGTTGTAGAATCTATGCAGTTACAAAGTGATTCTCTGGTTGGACTGGTGTGGCCTCCGATGCGTCCGTGGTGCCTGCCAGAACCGGATGTAAATATGGATCTACTAGGAATGGATAAAGGGATTGCGTGTCAGCAATTAAGATTGTATCTACGTGAAAACAGGGAGGCAGTTAAAATATTTACTGATGGGTCAAAGGAGAGTGGGTCACAAAAAACTGGGTTTGGGGTTTTTGTTGATGGGTTGCAGGTCAGTTTGTGCATCAGAGTGATAAACTGTCTATCTGTGTTCACTGTTGAGCTTTTATCAATATTATGGGCTTTGAACTGGGTAACAGATAATATTCATCCACATATAATCATATGCTCTGACTCATCAGCTGCCTTGATGGC
>NC_050520.1:20227399-20228943 GCF_002922805.2 Oryzias melastigma
TATTATGGGCTTTGGACTGGGTAACAGATAATATTCATCCACGTATACTCATATGCTCTGACTCATCAGCTGCCTTGATGGCCATCCGACACAGGGATTCGGAAACTCGCCCTGATTTGATTTATTCTATTTTGCAGTGTCTTCACAAGGCAGAGAGTTTGGGATGTACAGTTCAGTTCATCTGGGTTCCGGCACATGTTGGGATCACTGGCAATGAGACTGCGGATGCTCTGGCCAAGGGGTCACTTGCTAAAGATAATCCTGATGTAATAGTACCTTTAGGGAAACAGGAATGCTTTAGTATTTGCAAAAAACATCTAGATAGACAGTGGCAGGAAAAATGGGACAAGGAGCAGCGTGGACGACTGCTATATTCCTGTCAGAAGTCAGTGAAAATCAGCCGACCGGCTCCATACTCTTGTCGTAAAGAAGAGGTAGTCATCAGCAGAATACGACTGGGACACTGTGGACTGGCTGAATACTTATTTAATATTAACAAACATAACAGTGGCCTTTGTGAATGTGGAGAACGGGAATCTATTTCTCATGTCATTTTCAATTGCAGTAAATAAAGGGTGGAAAGGAGGTGTTTTTATAACAGACTCAGTGATTTTAACATTTCCACTTTATAATTTCAACCTGTGTTGCCGTTGTGCGTTACTGATTTGTTCGTTAGAAAAGCACTCCTGCATTTTCTCCGTCAGACTGGTTTATATTTTAGGATTTAGTTAAATTTTACTGAAAACCTGTGGGGGGCAGCATTACACACATCAGTGTACAGCCTGCTAGAACTTATTGGAAGAAGAAGAAGAAGAAGAAGAAGGCTGAAAAACTGTGAGACTATCTGGCAACACTCGAGAGCCGGCAAGATGGCGGCGTGACTGGTTTGTTTATATTGAGCTCTCAGCACCTAACTTTTTCGCAGACTTTTTTAGAGCAGCAAGAACTACTTTTTTCTTGAAAAACGGCCGGGGAACGCTCTGGGTTGTGTTTTTGACGCATTTAAGAAGTCACCCCATGCAAAATGCCGAAGTCCGCTAAAAGAAGAGAATCTCCGAAAGAAAAGGAAAGCTCCGCTAGCTTGCTAGCCGACGAGCACGACTACTCCAGCAGCATGGATGCATATGTGACGATGGAGGAGGATTTTCCTCCACTCCCAGTGACCCCAAGTAAGCCTCCTCTTGCTAAAAGACCTGATATTCCCTGATCCATTAAGTCAGATGATGCAGTTAATACGCTTGCCAACCTGATCAACTCAAGAAGTGATGCTCTTGAAAAAATGGTCGAAACGGTCCGCTCCGAAATTAAACTAATAAATGATAAAGTTGCTGTCATGGAGAAACGTGTGGAAAAAAGTGAGGAATCTACGCTGAGATGCATGATGCGGGTTGCAGAGCTGGAAAGCTACGGTCGTCGTTGGAATCTGAGGCTGTAAGGGCTTCCTGAGGCTGATAAAGAAAATGTGCGGGAGGAGGTGATCAACATTTGCCAGCAGGTTTTGCCTTCAGAAAAGGAAAAGTTTCCCGATGCTGTTGATGTTGCTC
>NC_050520.1:20234501-20238004 GCF_002922805.2 Oryzias melastigma
CCAATGAGGCAATTTTTGGGATATAGATAAAACTGAATTGAATTGAAATAAATGCTAATTAAGTAATCCTTACTTAAAAAAAAATGCTATTTTATTTTTCTTTCATTTGTATTTGTTGCTCTTTTCCCCTCTTTGTCCTCAACAGTCTTAGGCAACTCTTTCCAAAATATCTGTATTTGTGGATGAAAGTAAAAAAAATAAGTTGTGTGGTTTCAATTTCCTTTTTTACAGAATGTACATATGTTATCATTTATATTAAACCGTAATCTTAAGAGTCCTCTAGACGGATAAATATCAATTAGTATTTAACTTTAGGAAATTTTAGGAAAAATTGGGAATTTTAGATGCAAAGTTCTTAATTGATTTACTATATCCTGATCATATTTATGTAAAATATTATTTTTATTGGGCTGCAGTGGTTAGCGCTCTCGCCTCAGAGCGAGAAGGCCCCGGTTCGACTCCCGGCTGGGACCTTTCTGTGTGGAGTTTGCATGTTCTCCCCGTGCATGCGTGGGTTTTCACCGGGGACTCCGGCTTCCTCCCACCGTCCAAAAACATGCTTCATAGGTTCATTGGTGACTCTGAATTGCCCCTAGGTGTGAATGTGAGAGTGAATGTGTGTGATTGAGGCCCTGTGACAAACTGGAGACCTGTCCAGGGTGTACCCCGCCTTCGCCCTTCAGTAGCCGGGATAGGCTCCGGCACCCCCGCGACCCCGAAAGGGACAATTGGACAAAAAGATGGATGAATTATTTTTATTAGGTTTTCCAGTAAAAATATCGGTTGCTCTTATTAATAGATTACTACAATTTGTATCTAATATTGAGACACTTTGTACTAGTAATGATGGTATTTGTGGTGTTATAGTTTGATATGATAGTGCACCTTTTCTTAAGCAAATGGAACAGCTTTGATGACTTTTGCATAAACTGATTTTTGTGGAATAAAATTATATTTTTGACAGAACTGCTCATAGGTGAAAAAATCACTCCACCATCCAACATATGAAGTACAGACCAAATATTGTTTTGTGCAGCTTAATATCACGCAGTGCCAGATTTCCAGCTGCACTCTTTTTAATTTTTTTTAATGTAACCTATTTTTTTATGTTATTCATTTCTTTTTATTGAAGACTTCTCAACTTACACTACTTCTTACATTTTTTATTCATTTCTTTTATTTATTTTTAGATATATTATTTTTTTTACTAAACACTTAACTTACAACATACTAACACAAGTAGAGGTTTCCAGCTGCACTCGCCTCGGTATGCAAGCGCTTTGCACCCGCCCTTTCTCGCGATATTTTTATGATGATTGACGTGTAACGTCAGAGCGAAAATTACCCAGCATGCACCGCAACCCAAGCTGTCTGCGACGTCTGCGACATGACTCGTCTGCATGACGTCATCTGGCGTAAACCGTGACTCTTGTCTCGTCATCTTTGTCATTTATAATTATGCCGGGTGACTAATTATTCGGTTTATTCGATCGCAAACGGCGTCACACCGATCGAGGAATGTTCTTCTATCCTGATCCACTTTTATTGACTTTTATCACAAAGACAAATCACTAAGAGAAAGAAAGAAATCGAGGCGTGGGAAGAGTAATTCACGTTATTCACGTTGTAACGCAGTACCGTGTTCGTACCAGGAAAACAACAGGCATCGAAATGACGGTGAGTTTTAACACACACGCACAGTCTTCAGAGAGGACCCCTGGATCTCCAGGCTCCAAAAATACATCCACTGAGTCAAAGTTGAGCTCTTCAACAAGCACATTGGAAAATTCAGACTCATGTATGCCAGTGCTGGCTGCAAAATGGACAAAAGTTAAAAAATTCTTCAGCAGGATTTTTAAAAGAAAAAATGCAGTGCCTACAATGTTTGGGGAAAAACCAAAAGAAATGAGAAGATCAGAGTCTGCAGAGAGAGAGTTAGCTTTGATCATGTCATTTATTCCCATTCCAGAATCTGATTATGATTGGTCAGACTCTGATTCCTCTGATTCCTCTGATTCACACATTCACAAACCAAAAATAAGGGTTTTAGGTCAAAAAGTTAAAGCCTTTATTTCAAAAATGAAACCTCAATGTGTTGAAGAACCTGCTACATCTACGAGCAGTTACTTTAATTCAGAAAGCTCCGACTCATCTAATGGCACAATAAAACCGAGGTTTATTGACACAGAGTTAAAATATTCACCTCCACCAATACCACCACCACCACCTGCTACTGAACTGGAGAACGCTGTGTCACTTTCATTGTCTAGGCTGTTGTTTGAGATCTTTTATTATTCAAATAATGACTCTCTCGATTGGATGTGTGATAGTTATAGAACATTCTATCCTCTGCTCTTATCTGCCTGTGAAGATATAGAAGTTCGGATGGATCTTACATACGTCAAAAATAAACTCCACAAGCGTATTTTCAAGGACCTGTATAAAATATGGGAATCACCTGGTTTCATAAGGTTCTTGATGGTTTTCGAAGGCAGAATAATCACTGACACAATTGTGGGCCTGTATGTAAAATATTTGAGTCAAAGAGGATGTGTGAAAAAGCTTTTCAAAACCTTGCTGTCTTATATTACCGATAAATCTCTTAAGATTTTTAAGAAAATATCTCCACTGGGTTTTTCATGCTCTCGGTCTATTCCAGCAACAACAGCACAATCTCTACCTACTCGTGAATGCGTGTCAGATCTGAGATGGCTGCACTATAAAGAGTACAAATTCTGGAAGAGACATACCGAGGACTCTAAAAATAGGACCCAGTGCCTCTTTAACTTTAAAAAGTATTTAAATGATTGTTTAAAAAAATGTGGATCAGATTAGAAAAGGATGAATGGATTTAATAAAAAAAAAAAAAAAGATTGAACAAAAATGGTAGGTTTATTTATGGGTTTAGTGACCAAATTAGTCAGTGAAATTTTAATCCACTTTGTTTAAACCAAAAAAGGGTAGGGTTCTACAGTCTGTGTAGGTATGTTATTTAGAAATCACGTGGCCAGTCTAAATGTATTCTGTGGGTTGGAAAATCTACTAACTAATTCAACTTAGCACACTGGCTTGTTTGATCTAGGTTAGAGTTTGTGATAATTGGTGGTTAGCAGTCCCCTTACAGTTCAGTTCAATTCAGTTTAATTTATATAGCCTAATATCACAAAGAAAAAGTTGCCTCATTGGGCTTCAAGGCGGTAAGTTTACAGATGTAGAAAAATTGTCCAAAAAAACTGGAAAAATAGCTAAAGACTAAATAAAACTGGTTATCCCTGCCCTTAGACCCTCCCTCCCGGTAAGGAAAAACTCCTAAAAAAACCTGAGTCAGGAAATAAAAGAAACCTTAGGGATTCCCACATGAGGGAGAGATCCTATCGCAGGACGGACAGGCGATACCAGAACTGATAAATCAAATCAAACTTTATAAAAGAGCGCTTTTCATGCTTGCACAGCTCAAAGCACTGTACAGTTAAAAACAGAAATAAGAAAATAAACCAAATAAA
>NC_050520.1:20238101-20245985 GCF_002922805.2 Oryzias melastigma
GACCCAGCTCAGCCACAGGGGCATCGCCACAGTGCCCACCCCAACCAGGACATCAGTGGGGTCCACTCCACAAGCTGCAAAGTCAGACCCCAACCACGACCATGTCCCAGACAGAACCGGTAATCCCTGGTATAAAGAATCCCCAAAGGGAAACACCAGTGAATAAAACCTTAAAATAAAGATAATAAAACGTCATACGTAAAATGTATGTAAAAACATAAAAGAAAATATCAATAAATGCACAAAATAAAATGAGATGCTGATAATATATATATATATATATATATATATATATATATATATATATATATAAAACGTGATTAACAATACATAAATAAATATAATTTAAGACTATCTCAAACCATGTTAAAAAGGTGGGTCTTGAGCCTCTTCTTAAAAACCTGTAAGAAAAATTAGCTTCTACAACTATGTATTTAAATAGAGTTCATTTAGATAGAGCTGAGGGACGAGTGATGATTAAGTGTACAGTCAAGACGAAGCAGAAGTGCAGTCCTCTGATCCTAGCTATATTGTGTAGGTAAAAAAAATGCAGTTTTACAAGATTAGATTAGATTAGATTAGATTAGATCAGGTTAGGATAAGAAACCTTTATTAGTCCCACAATGGGGAAATTGCAATATGCAACAGCAATTGTAAAGCTTTTGATATGTGAGCCTAAAATGATAAAATCCTGGACAAATAAAACCCTCAACCCAGTTAAAAGGTTCCTGGTTCCAAACCTCTCTGGGTCTTCTGTGGGTTTGCATTTTCTCTGGCCTCCAGTTTCTTTCAACTTTCCCCCCCAAAAAACCTCATCCAGGTATTTGATGAGTCTAAATGTTAAAGTGCAAAAATGTATTCTTTTGGTTTCCCACTGACATTTTATTACATTTTTGCTTCATGTTTTTCCCCTCCGTTAACCGCCACCTTAACGTGGTGGAGGGGTTTGAGTGCTTGAGTGATCCCAGGGGCTAACCTGTCTGGGGCTTTTGCCCCTGATAGGGTCTCTCATGGGTGACGAGCCAGACTAAGAGCGGTTCAGAACCTCCTTCACATCTCAAGATTTCGTTACATTTCCCGGATTGGTGTCACATGGGCTCCACTCAGGAGACACGCCTAGAGTTGGTGCTTACAGGCAGCCAGCCACCTGGTGACCGTGGCTCCTCCCACGGGCCTAGCCCAAAGAAATGATGCCCGTGTCATTTCTTTAGGCTAGGCCCGTGGGAGGAGCCACTCTCCCGTGGACCCGTCACCTGCAGGAGAGCTCAATCCGTGATTCTTACGGATCACTAGCTGCAGTTTGCGTTTATACGCGTGTACTGCGAACCCCCCTCTTCCCCCACACACGTCACAGATGATGAGTGATCAGGTTTATTTATTTTGAAGAGCTGTACAAAAGCATTGGTACATGTGTGTGGGCCTATGAAGTGATCCAGAGAAGAGCAGCAGCCGTCCCGACAGGAGAAACCGGTGGGAGGGGCTTTTATTACAGCAGGGGGCACAGTAAAAGAATGAAAGTAGTAAATTCTAACATCCCCTACTTTTCTTCCTTTTTTAAACTATAACTTTTCCCCCTTATTAAGATGCAATGTCTGAAACACTTTGTGTATATGGGTTTTTTTTCTTTGTATGAGAATATTTTGAGTCCAAAGACGTAATTAGTGTTTTGCTTTTGTAAATTGGTCTTAGTGAGCAAATACTTTGAGTGTGGGTGTATACATTTTAAAATACTTTATTTTTTAAATTAAATATAATAAATTTAGGGCTGCATGGTGGCGCAGTGGTTAGCGCTCTTGCCTCACAGCTAGAAGGCCCCGGTTTCGACTCCCGGCTGGCACCTTTCTGTGTGGAGTTTGGATGTTCTCCCCGTGCATGCGTGGGTTTTCACCGGGGACTCCGGCTTCCTCCCACCATCCAAAAACATTCTTCATAGGTTCATTGGTGACTCTAAATTGCCCCTAGGTGTGAATGTGAGAGTGGATGTGTGTGTGATTGAGGCCCTGAGACAGACTGGAGACCTGTCCAGGGTGTGCCCCGCCTTCGCCCATCAGCAGCTGGGATAGGCTCCGGCACCCTGCGACCCCGAAAGGGACAAAGCGGTCAGGAAGATGGATGGATGGATAATAAATTTAATATTAAATCTTTTTTTTGTTTGTTTTTTTCTGTTGATTCAGATTGCCAACCTCATTTGATTCAAGTGTTGCTTTAATGACAGAAACTAATGAAAGAAATAAGCTGCATAATTCATTAAGTAAGGGATAATACCCGACGAAGTGTGCGTTATGAGAAATTAACGCGAAGCGGAGGACGGTTTAGGCCTCCGCGTCGTGCGTTAATTTCTCATAATGCACTCTTCGGAGGGTATTATCCCGCTTATACCATGGTCATTTACAAAATAAATAAACATTCAATCAATATTTAGTACTTTATTCTTGTTATTTCTTTGGTTTAGCTCATTTTTTCACACAAAGCGGACTATTTGATCCGTGATGCGGTTTGTTGTCACGGGGAAATGGAACACGGCATGAAGCCGGAAGCCGTTACAGACCTCAGCCGCAGCGGTAAAGTGTCGCTGTCTTGAAAGAAAGACCCGGACAAATTAGGATATTTTTCATCTTTTCTGACGTTAATCCTTCAGTGAGCAGCTAGAACATAAACAGAACACAATCAGCTTCTGTCGGTGTTTCATTCCACGGCAGGTTCGTTCTTTTGAGCTGCTCTAAAATGAGAAACTCCCTCTTGTGGTGAAACAGAAGACCACACCTTGATGTCGAGTGGTGTTTTATTAGAAGGAGAATAACCAATTTGTCAATATTAATTTACCTTACAAAAGGAGAGGAATATAAATGCTGGTCGCTACAATAAGTTAAATAAAGCATCAGTTCAGAGAGAAAGTTCATCCATTACTGCTTGTTTTGTCCAGACAATGAAGGAAAATGTGTTTTAAAGAAGCCTGCGCAGTGATATCGAACGTTTGGTCTGTGTGACCGGAACTTCTTTTTTAGGTGTGCGTTATTACTGTGCATTATCACTTTTTAATGCACACCCAGCAGCCAATCAGAATCGAGTATTCACCCAGACCATGGTATAAAGGTTTAATAAACCATCATCTTAATTGTCTTTATTTTTAGTGAACATGTAGTTTACGCACTTCAATGTTAAAACTAATAATGCTTAAGATGTTTTTTTACATCTAGTTTTATGTATGAGTCAATTCATACATAAACCAACAATGAACCAACCAAACAGTGTTTATGGAATTGTCTTTTATGCATTTCTGCTTCAATTCAGGAATGGAAAATTCCTGAATTTTAGAGTTAGAAAATATCCCACTCCGTCACAGTAGGTGGCGGTATTGCGCGTTGACGTTCGTGCCGTCCGCCATTTAAACCCTAAGAAGAAGACTTGCGCAGTCATTTCCCCTTAGTATACTAGCCGCCCCGTGGCTACTTCGTCAAAAAATCTAAGTTTCTGTTCTCTAAAGGTTTGAACCTTTATCAATTTACTGGTTTTTTTTAATGTTGATTGGATGTATTCTTACCATGTTGTGTGATTGGATGCTGCGTTACTTTGTTATGCTAGCGCCGTTAGCTTTTGTGTTCTAGCCTTTAGCTTAAGCTAAAAACAAACAGGCTGTCAGTTTTTTTTTCTGGTCATACAGGATTTACAGTGTATGCAAGGATCTTGTAATACCGGGTTTTATATCTCAAACAAACCCGGATTTAGGTCTTCCTTCATCTATCATTGTCTTCAAGAACCACCAACGAAACGAAAAAAGTTTCATCTTTTTTGTTACTAAAAAAATAGAGAGAGTAGTATTTTTTCTCATTATGGGAGTCTCTGATAAAGAAAGAATTCCTTGCATTTCTTTTTGGTCACAGATTCCATTCTTTTTACATCCTGAGAACAGGAACTGCTGTAAACACTTATGAATGGACCTGAAGGCATCCCTCAACATGTTGAACTTTCTTCTCCATTTTCACGAGCACTACAATGAAAACCAAGCAAAAATCCTCAATCAACTTTTCCATAAAATTGTGCAGATGTTGCCGTTTCCCTCCTCTAGTTTTTCTGTTTTTTGTGGTGTTGCTTTTGAGCATCATCCTGTTTTCCTACAAAGTTCTATATGTCTCAATGAGATAAAAGTGCAAAAATATTTATCAAAGGAAGTAATGTCAACAGCTAGTTTACACTAAATGTTCGAATCAAGTCAAAGTGCTGAGTGAATGTGGAGCCATAGACCAAAATATTCCACTGACCTCAAGACCGACAGGACGCTGTCCAGCTTTTTCCTTTGTATGTGAAGGTGCATGTTTCAATGTCTCATCATGAGCTAGTGATAAGCAAATGTAATCTTTGTTTTAAAACCGAAGAAGAGTTTGTGCAAACTAGTGATCATAAACTAACATTGCATGGTATGACTGGTTGGACCTGTATCTGTTTTTGGTCCAAGGGATATTTGTAACCTATCAAGCTTGTCAAATGTGTAATCGCCGGTGTACAGGGGAGAATTTAAAGCAACTTTTAGAAGTTTCATGATAAAAATTGAGAAAGGAAATGCTTTAATAGACAAAATCTGGTTTAGGATATTGTAGTGGTCAAATACTCGTATGCACCATGACAGCAATAGGATGGGGTCAAGACAGTTTCAGTTATCTATTCTGCACAAAGCAAACCACTGCAGCAGCTCACATAAGCCAAAGCAACCCCAGATACTTGAATGCACCTACACAACTGGTGTAGGTAGCAGATGTCATCGGCCTGCTGCAAAATCGGCTCCGGGGGTTGCGGCTTGATTACGTATAAGATTGTGATTGGTCCGGACCATTAGACCACTGTCACGTGACACGGGGAAGGACACACTTCCGCCATAACAATGCACGGGCTCTTCCCGAGTAAAGAACCGAGGAGGTCCGAACAAATACGTTAAGAATCACAAAAGGGACGCTATATTTGCAATCAACCGCAAAAACCTTGACAACGAAATAATTCAATCGAGGCGAATTATCACAGGAGAATGATCGTTATTTTAATAGAGTAATTTTTTCAAAATACATCCTGGCAGTGTTGAACTTCTTTCTGGTCGCACGGACCGGATGAAGTCCCGCTGGAATATGCAGCTCACGTTCTGCTCAGTGACATAAACACTGAGGAGAACAGCCATTAGTGAAGGGGCTGTCAATGCCAAAATAATAAATAATAGCCTCACATATTATACTTTATCAATAAAGTGGATTCCCATTTGCCACAATATTCTGAAATAAGATAAAATTCAAAATATACATTCATGTGTCCTTTGAAATCTTCTGCTGCAGAAGGCCTCTGTCCTGACTCTGTAACCTGAACCTAATAATTTTCAGCAAACTTTGTTCACAGATTTAGTCAGACAAAGAAAAAGGTCAGAAAAGAAAAGTTAACCTTCACATTTTTTTTATCACATTATGGATTGGTAATTCTTAACCAAGTTGTCATTCGTTATTTTATTGACTTTCTTGTTTAGAAAAAAAACCAAAAAACATTCAGTTCTCCATAAAACACTCAATGAAGTGGTTTTGTTGAGACGGCTGTATCTATGAGATATACAAAAGACAACAATTCTTCTTGTTACCAAATCATTTTAAATGAAGAATTGGACAGATTCAAAGACAATAATTTTAAATGTACTTATTCTAGGGCTGCCACAATTAGACGACTAATTGACTATTAAAATAGTCGACGACTAATTTATTAGTTGATTAGTCGTTACTTTGTATTATATGGAGTCAGAGTGTAGTAAAGTTGAAGGTTATGTGGGGCATTATACAAGCTTTTTTTGGTCTTTTTTGGCACTTTTTAAGTTTTTTAGGCTAATTTGAAGGCTAATATTTTAGCTGGCTATCAGCTTCAGTGTTTTCAGCTATCAATTTCAGCATCTTCAGCTTACAGCATTCACACTAGCTGGTAATGCTATATATCTAGTTTTTAGTTAGGCCAATGATGGTTGAGATGTGTGTTTTACGTCCACTTTGTGCACGACCCAATTAGTGGACTAATCAAAAAAAATAATTGGTGATTAGTCGACTATTAAAATAATTGTTTGTGGCAGCACTAATTTCTTAAATAATTTACTGGTACAGTGTTTGTTTTGTTTTGGATCTGTGGGTAATTTCTCATCAATGCAACCCTCATAAATCCTCATTGGTTCTTCTCCATCTGCTCTTTCACATGGAGTGGTGCAGGGTAGAGGGGTTTTCCTGAAGCACATGCGCTGTACTGATGACCTCAATCTGTTTCTGCAGGTCTTCCATTTTACATCACGCTGGGCTTGTATTGTGAGGATGAGGAGTGGATCTGGATGGAGGATGTGGTTCTGCACTGTCCGCCTCAATCAGACGATGGGCTCAGCTCCATATTGGAGTTGACTGAGAAGCTCCTTGAACCTTTCCCCTGTCGCTCTCCTCCACTCTTTAGGCCGTGGTTCACAGACAGCCGGCTCCCCATCAGACCGGCAAGGCCAGCTCCTGTCATTCCTGCAGCAGAGGAGACCTTCTCAGCAACACAGCCCAGCACCAAAAACACTTCAGAGAACGGCCATGCAGACAGGATAGGCGCAGAAAATCATCAGAGTCCACGACCACAGCGGAGCAAGGACACATTGTGTGTCTCTGAGACACCAGATCATCTCCTCTGTACACGCGGAAATCAAGAACGCGTGCCCATCAGGCGGTCTTGGAGCATTGTCCCGCAGAGAGAACTGTTACCCCACTCTCATCTGCTCTCCAAACAGTTTGATTCCATGGTTTCCATCCACAGACTCCACCTCCGGCAGAGGGCCAAGTGGGTGATAACCAAACACAACTGTGGGAACGTGGAGAAGGTTGGTGAAGATCAGGGAAACGGTCAGCTCTTTGCTGGTTTCAGACGAAGGGTAAATATTCCTCTGCATGACACTGTTGCTGTGTTGATCATCAGATGTCAGCATTCAAGCTAAACCCAGAGATGAACTGCCTAAACTGTGGCTGCTGCCTTCAGAGGGTGCCACGCCGAGTAATCTGCCTTCATTCCTTCTTCTCTCACTTTAAGCTGCGCTCACAACACCCTCCACAACGGGCGTTCAAGCAATCACTTCCAATGTGTGAATGTCTGTACATTCCAGCTTCTGCCTTCAAAACTTCACCTGTTGCCACTCAGGTTTTTACGACCGTCATCAGGCTCCACTTACAAAACGCCTGGCCATTAAATGCACATTTAATGTTAAACCAGGTTGAACTTTAACCAGTCTGGGCCTTGGATTTGGTAGTGATGTTTGAAAATCTGTGACAGAGAAGAAATGAATGTTTGCATTTCTTGTCTGGCTAGATTCTTTCATATTGGGAAGAGATCTGTGAAAGAAAAATCTGGAGCAAGATTCATGAGATTGGTGATTGGTGTGTCACATGCCCACTGTAGTGTGAACATCACTTTCTTTCCATCCATGGAACCCCCTGCAGTGCTGTCAAATCTAGCTGTCACTCACAAAACCCCCGTTTCTGTCTTTTTTTACAGATAAAAGGATCAGCGTTTTTAGAGTTTAGATCAGGGGTCTCAAACTTGCGGCCCACGGGCCATTCGTGGCCCCCAAGTCAATATTTTGTGCCCCCTGCCTTAATGTAAAAGTTTAATGTCTACTAAAGAATATCTACTTATTGTCCACGCTTCTTTGATAATAGCTTTTTATTTGCTTTATGTTTAAAACTTTACATTTGTCATTGTCATTGGATCTGGTCGTCAGAAAAGCCCTTAGCAACAGTTGCTAGCGTCATTAGCTCCTGTCGTTTCACAGAAGGTTAAGGTTAATGATGGTTAAGATGTGTGTTTTACATCCAGTTTATCCATGATCTGATTAGTCGACTTCTTCTTTTCCTT
>NC_050520.1:20248159-20252947 GCF_002922805.2 Oryzias melastigma
GCCTAAACTTTAGCACACAGTTCAAAGTTCTCAGCCTGATTTCTCTCTATTAAAATGCGATTCCTGTCCTGTGATGATTCCTCTCCATTGGATTATTTTGTTGTCAAGGATTTTGAAGTCGATTGCAAAACACTGCATCTGCTTTTGTTACTTTTTCGGACCTCCGTCATTCATTACTCGAGAAGACTCGATCCATAATGATGGCACACGTCTGTCACGCCGTATGTCATGTGACTTCCAAACAAGAAAAACACACCGAGGAGGAGGGGGAGGAGGAGGAGCAGCTCGGATTAAAGTCAGGCAGTCAACAAGCTTTTGCCTTCTCGCTCTTGCAGCTTTTCGTAGAAGATCGCGATAAAATGATCTCTCAAAAATGACAGATCGTCAGCTTTGGAGATCGTAAGACGGTTTTTTATCGTCATATATATTTTGTTATTTATTGGCTGATTTAATTATTTAGTTATCAGACACATGATTGTTTCATACCTGACATGTTTCGAAGATGGATTATGGAAGCAGTGGAGATCAGAAAGAAAGCCCAGACCGCCATGAACAGGGATGAGGGGGCTTTTCTGCTCTCCCATACTTGGAGCAACATCCTCCAGCAGCGAGCCGGACAGCGGGGGGCGGAGTCACCTGTCAGACTTTGACAGGTGACTCCGCCTTAGAAACAATCAGCTGTTTTATACACGTCACAGTCCACCACCTGGTGACGACTCTGATGAAGATGGAAGCTCTCCGTCGAAACATGTCAGATACGAAACAATCATGTGTCTGATAACAAAATAATTAAATCAGCTAATAAGAATACAGACACTGTGAATTTTATCGCATTGTTATTTATTGGTTTAACATTATGCTTTTAACATTATGACTTTGGTCTACTTGGATGGCGTTGAAAGGTGATATAAAAGTGAATGAATGAAATGAAGAAATCAGCTCATAACTTCATTGAGGGCAGTAGCCAGTTAGCTTCCCCTTGGCTAAAGGAGGTCAAAAAAAGCCTGGGACTTCTAGTGTTAACACCTGAGGCATCGTCGTTGACGCTTCAACACAAAATCTTTAACATACTGTAACTTTTCAGTTGTTAACTCAATAGATTCTGAAGAAGAAAAGCTAGTTTCTCCCTCAGAATCTACTGGAATTGTCTTGTTAACATATGAAAAACTACATTAAATCAAAGAACATAAACACTGGAGCTTCCGTATTAAAGGGTTAGAGCAGGGGTGTTGAACTCAATCGCACAAGGGCCCAAAATCCAAAACACACCTTAGGTCACGGGCCAAACAGGAGAAACATTTATTGAACACTACAACTACATTTTTCAAAACTTTAAAACTGTCAATTTTTAACTTAACTATGAAGTACTGTAGATATATAGCATTAGCTGTGATAATGTTACTGTGAATGCTGTAAGCTGAAATTTAGTGATGAGGATATTAGTGATGATAACTGAAGATATTGAAATTGATAGCTAAAAACACTACCTGATAGGCAGCTAAAATATTTTCTAGATGCTAAATTATCCCAATAAACCTAAAAATAAAAAAACTTAGCCAAAACAATATGTAGCTGGAAAGATTGCTAAACTTAAAAGTAGCCTAAAAACAGAAAGTCTAAATTGGCAAAACAAAAAAAAAAAAAAAACAGCTAGCATGTAGCTAAAATATAAAACTCCATACAGACCTAAAAAAAGAAAAAAAAGCCTAAATAAAACAGACGGCATGTAGCTGAAATATGTCGCTGAAATATTAGCTAAACTCCAAGATAGCTTAAAAAATGAAGAGCTTAAGTTAACCAAAATAGTTAGCATGTAAATATCAGCTAAACTCTAAAATAGCTTATTAAACACACCTCCCCCCCCAAAAAAAAACATTGGTTTGCCAAAACAGAATGTAGCTAAAAGAAAAGCTAAACTTAAAAATAGTCTTAAAAACTGATAAAAGCCAAAATTAGTGAAAATAGCTGAAATATTAGCTGAACTCCAAAATAGCCTAAAAAAAATCTCAGTAAATACCAAAATAGTCCATAAAGCTAGCAGAATGACAATTTTTTAAGCTTTAAAACTAAAACTTCTTAACATAGTTATGAATAACAAAAAGAAAGGAATATTATTCCAGAATAAATAAACCTAAACTTCAAATAACTTTCAATATTTTACCCTCCATAAAAACATATTTTGTCAAAATTATACAAGTTAGAAATGAGCGCAAGATAACATCGGGTCATTAATATCAATAAAATGATCTGGAGGGCCGGATCCGGCCCCCGAGCCTTGACTTTGACACATGTGGGTTCAAGTGTTCTCCTTTTCATCCAGTCTGATCTCTTCTTTTCACCTGTGTTCCAGGTGTGGCGAGCTCTGAACAGATCCATCCGGAGCGCCAGGCTGCCCACCTGCAACGCCAACATCCAGAGGGAGCGGGCGGAGATCTGGGTGTTCTGTGATGTTCGGTACGCGGAGCAGGTGGGGCGTCTCCTAAAGGAGGAGCTGGAGCTGTCGGGGAGAATCCTCCTCTCTGTTCACAGACTGAGAAACATCTTCAGCATGTAGGGAGCTCCTCACCTCCCAAGTGTTGTCGCTTCTGTCAGTTTCTGCCACTGCTTTTATTCTGAAGACAACGTCTTTGAGAAGTTCTGAGCCAAAGAGGAACGAGCATGGAGACAACAGCAAACCTGCATCTTCTTTCTACAGATTGGGTTTCGTGGCTGTAATTACAGCTGTGGACCTCATGAATGAGAGGATGTATGACAGTTTTATATGACTTCAATGAACTCACAGTGGTGGTGAAACCTCTCAGACGTAAACAGAAACCCTCAAAAATTAAAGGGATGACTCTAGCTTTTCTGTGACGTCACAACAACAAATTTCAATAAACTCTTTTCACATGATGTCACACATCGCCGCTAACGTCCCTCCTCTTTCTTTCACAACTGTGTCTGATCTCTGGGAAAATACAGGTCAAACATGATCAAATTCATTGGAAACTGTTGCCATAAATATGAAAGTGACTATTTACACGTTATATTATAAGATATGTTCACCCAGAGATTAACTTTTTTTTTTCCTTTTTTTTTTTCCTTTTACCACTCTTATTTTGAAAGCTGAAACCACGTGGCTCGATAGCTGCTCTGAACATTTTGACTGAATCAAACCATTCCTGTTTTTACTATTATCCCTAAAATATCCTGTAGAACAACAAATACATTGATCCTGGGAAGAGATTAAAATGCGTACAGACAATGTAGTGATGTGTGTCTTTGCTGAAGGTTTTAAATGTGAACAACATGAATTTCTATCAGTTTTTGTGCCAATCGCACTTAAAATATATAGAAATAACATCATCCTAAATAGAACTAGTTAGAATAACATCTGCTTGCATGAAAGGTTGATATTTTGAATAAAACTTCCAATATTGAAGGATTATTTAAATTATAATTTAGATTTGTGAACGATCAAAGGCAGGAAATGAAAATACAGTTCAGCAGGACATTTATCAAAATAAATATTGCACATTTTTGAACACTGTTGAAATTGGTAAGATTACCTTTTATTATTTACATCAAACAGTGTTCAGCTGTCAGCTTTGCGGTTCAAAATGCGAACACCGGAAGTAAATATCCTTTTTTTTTCAGCCCGGTCAATATTTTGTCCAACGTCACAGTGAAAAGGTTCTATTGTTAAAAGTTTTAACTCAAAGCCAAAGACATCAGTCCACATTTGTACAATCCAGTTGTGGAAAAAAAAAAATCCTTTGTGATCTCAAACCTTTGCCATTGTTTTTGTTTCAAATGTGATGTTTACAAGGAAGTCTGTTTTTTTTATATATATATCAACTTAAGGGCTGTGCTTGGTAATCCTATAAAGTCTGTCTCTACACTGTTCTTTTTGTAAATGTCACATGACTCAAGTGTATTCCTGCAGTGAAATCATGACAAAAGGACTTTCATTTCTAGAAAAGACAGCCATACAACTCACACTTTAACCACGCAACACTAAGCCCTGCTGTGCCAAGTGTGCTAGTTATCTGTCAACTTGAAACAAACTATGTTGCTATGAAATTGTGTTTAGTTGAACCCACTACCGGTAGTTTAGACCATGACATTTTTTGTCGACTCTGGAACGGAAATTTTTTTTAGCAAAAGTGTCGAGGTCAGCAAAACCGGTGGTCATATTTCACAAGGCCAACAGGAAGTTGTCACTGTGTTTTGTGTCCAAAACTCTTTTTTATTGTAAGCAACATACACTGCTGACCAAAAAAAAGTCGCCACCAAAAAAAAAGGGTCATACACTCTAATATTTGGTTGGACCACCTTTAGCTTTGATCACGGCACTCATTCGCTGTGGCATTGTTTCGATAAGCTTCTGCAATGTCACAAGATTTATTTCCATTCAGTGTTGCATTAATTTTTCACTAAGATCTTGCATTGATGATGGTAGAGTCTGACCGCTGCACAACCCTTCTCCAGCACATCCCAAAGATTCTCAATGGGGTTACGGTCTGGAATCTGGTGGCCAATCCATGTGTGAAAATGATGTCTCATGCTCCCTGAACCAGTCTTTCACAATTTGAGCCCAATGAATCCTGGCATTGTCATCTTGGAATATGCCCGTCAGGGAAGAAGAAATCCATTGATGGAATAACCTGGTCATTCAGTATATTCAGGTAGGCAGCTGACCTCATTCTTTGAGCACATACTGTTGCTGAACCCAGACCTGACCAACTGCAGCAACCCCAGATCATAGCACGGCCCCCACAGGCTTGTACAGTAGGCACTAGGCATGAT
>NC_050520.1:20253034-20263722 GCF_002922805.2 Oryzias melastigma
CCCCAGATCATAACACTGCCCCCACAGATCTGTACAGTAGGCACTAGCCATGATGGGCGCATCACTTTACCTGCCTCTCTTCTTACCCTGATGCGCCCATCACTCTGGAACAGGGTAAATCTGGACTCATCAGACCTCATGACCTTCTTCCATTGCTCTAGAGTCCAATCTTTATGCTCTCAAGCAAACTGAAGCCTTTTTTTCCGGTTAGCCTCACTGATTAGTGGTTTTCTTAAGGCTCCACTGTTCAGTCCCAATCCCTTGAGTTCCCTTCGCATTGTGCGTGTGGAAATGCTCTTACTTTCACTCTTAAACAGAGTTCTACTTTTGTTTTTTTTTCCATTTGATCTCACCATATGTTTAAGTGCTCGCCGATCACCATCATTCAGGATTTTTTTCCGGCCACATTTCTTCCTGGAAGACGATGGGTCTCTACTATCCTTCCAGTTTTTAATAATGCGTTGGACAGTTCTTAAATCTCCTGAGATGTTTTCTCTGCTTGATGCATTCAGTCTGTTTGACCCTTCTCAAACAGACTGCATCTTTTCCACCATCACGGGATGTCTTTCCACATGGTTGTTTAGGAAATGAACCAGTTGGGTTTAAATAACTTGTTGCCAGCTGAAAGATAATCGCCCATGCAGTAATTATGCAATATGAGGCTCTTACCTATTTGCTTAGTTAAATCCAGGTGGCAACTTTTTTTTGGCTAGGCAGTGTATTAAGCGTTTACTGTAAAGTGTCTGAGTGATGAAGCAGTTTCAGTTCCGGCTCAGGATTCAACGGCAGGACGTCTTCCTCAGCTGGGATCCATCTGTGCCTGCAAACATACAGACTCGCTGGATTTTCTTTGTCATAAGGCATCTCATTTCCATTCAGGTTTTAATACAAACACACTGTTGTTGACATGAGTTGAGGATCAACCCTCAAACTGATTTTTCTTGTTTGTATTTTATGTTTAAGACTGTTCAATGAAATGATGAATTTGAGATCAGATGGATAGATCACGTGTTCTTACACTGATTTTTACAATGTCTGTGTGACCTAAATAAAGGTTGATGTTTGTGCAGAAAGCCTCTGCAGTGTGACAGTAATGAGGGTGGCGCATGTGATGTGAGAAGCAGCAGCAGTCACATGAGAAGAGTCAGTCCGGGTTCCCCTCTCCATCCTCAAAGCCTGAATGAATGAGAACGCCATGAATACAGCAAACCCCCTACATCTCGCACTCCACGTAGTTGCTCAGGACTCCCAATTTGACAGGTCTGCACGCCGAATAAATATCTAGGTTACCGGATATGACGTCAATGCCCTGCCCCCGCGCGCATGTATAACCGTTTTAATCTCCCATTAATCCATCTTTATCACCTTTTGTGACGCTTCAAAAGAAAGGCCAATGCAATTAACTCCTGTATTAGTCAGTTATTACGCATACAAACCAAACGATGGAGCTCATAATCGTACTGAGACAACCTATTTTATTCTGAAAGTTTACGCAAACACTCATCAGTTTTCGTGTTTACATACACACAAACAATTTGGATTAACTACTAAAGATATAATTTTGACAATGTAATTCTAAAAGAACTACAGAAAACAAAATTGTTCATGCAAAACATTTTTTGAATTTTAACTGGCAAAAGATTACTTTTAATTTGATAGTCTCCACCGGAAGTGGTTTGTGTTGCTGAGCGTGTTGCAGAAACCCAGACGGCCGAGCTTTGCTCGCTCTTCTTTGGACATAATCCGTGAAATAATGGGTTATTCGTCTCCTAGCGGAGCTCCGTAAATCGTGTCGTTCACGTCGTCGGACCATGCCCCGCACTGGGGTGTCCGTTGGAGGCTTCCGCCGGTAAAAAGTTGCCAAACAAAGGTGAGGCGTCGGGACGTCGGCGTCGAGCTAACGGGGCTAAGCTAGCGCGGGCACCCATTGTCGTCTACTGTTTCCTGGAGACACCCGCGGCTCACGACGGCCATTCTCCGTCCGTAGCGGTGCTTTTAGGGAGTTAAGTTTTTTTTTTTATTATTATTATTACTACCTTTGATCTTCTTTTAGCCGTTTATTTCATTTTTTTCACCTGGAGAATAATAGTAGCTATGAAGTCTGTTAATTGCTTTAACCGCAGCTCGCGCGTGCGTGTCCACAGTGAGATGATTGGGTCGCTTTTCTAATATATTTAACATTTACGTTAAATCATTTAACTTTTATTTCGTTAAATGTAAAGAAAATAAAAGAAAACTAGAAAAGTTTCATTACCTGCGATAATGCTAGTGTGAATGCTTCTTGCTTATGCGGTTGTTTTAAATTGATTAAATTTGCAGTAATTGCTTAATTGTATAACGTGCATAAAGTCCTTAACTTGTATAAAGTGTGTAAACTGCTTAAATTGCATAAATTGCATTAATAGCTTAAATTGCACTAATTAGCATTAATTGCGTGAAAAACCTAAAATGTACGAATATTAAAAGTTCGTGCATTCATTTTTGTTCCATTAGTAAAAAGGTTTTGATGACCAAACAGATGAAGGGAATTCTACTGTCAGTGTTTTTGTGTCTTGAGTTTGTTGATGTGTTTTGCTGCTCCAGTGAGCAAAGGGAAGTTGTTGGTTTTATTTAGATATTTTCTGATTTGTCACAGTTTTTTTTCTTCTTCTTTTTTTTTTACTTGGCCATCATCTATTTATATCAGATCTGATCTTCCAGTGAATCGTTTCTTGTTGGTCTTAACTGAATGTAAGTAAATCTCATCAGTGCATTGATTGGTGGTTCATAATAATAAAAGGCCACTTTAGTGATTTGATACCATCAAGATTGTGATTTTTCTATAAGTAATGTGTGAGAACAAATATCTTTATATATCTATATATTTTTGTTGTGGGTGTTATTGAGTAAGTTATATTTTTAAAACAGATTCACTTGTCCAAATCTTCTAATTAAAAGTTTGTTTTAATCTATGTAATTGCTACCTAAAAATAACATTAAACATGTTTATTCTTTCCTTTTATTCTATTACCTTCTCTGTTGGTTTATTGGTTTAAATGGCTGTAAAATTAGTTACTCACTGCTACAAGGAGGTATCAATACTTACATGCAATTGAAATTGTTCTGCAGTTATGTTGTTATATCAGATGACTTGTTAGAACTGTAGCAACCCTAAAAAAAAAAAAAAACGTGTCTCCTTGAAGTTTAGTCAGCTTTTTTTGTCTATTATGGACATTATCTTTAAAATATTATTTTCAGGGTTTAAAAAATAGTTTGAGAAAAGGAAGTAAAACTTAGGACGCACTCAGAGAATCATTGTGTTTTTTGTCTTTTTATCATGTTTGGCAGCACTTTTTTTAATGTCATAATGGAGGACGTGTATAAAGAACGTTAAGATTAAAGCTGAATTTCTCAGTATGTCTTTATCCAAATCATAGAAGCAGACAAAAATGTCATTTAAAAAAGATTGTATTTGTGATGTAGTAAATACTCTGGGCGGGGCCTTTAAGCTTCCTGCTCTGCTCCATTCTGACACATCCACTTGTAGGCAAATAGATCCATGAATATCTTTATTTTCCTCGGCTGAGCTGGAATCTGGACCAAAAATTTATGGCTGGATTAGTGACGATATTGATCGCAATTGTTATTGTACTGTTAGGTTGGAGATGTGAGTGCCTGTAAGCTAGTGAGAGAGCGTATAAACAGATGGGGGCGGATTTCTCAATGGGAATGTTCCCACCCACAACTCAGAAGTGAATTTCTGATGAGCTCCTGCCACTCTACAGAAACTGTCCTAGTAAACACCACAGGTTGTTTTATTTTGGAAAAAAAAGTGGTATGATCTTGATTAGAGGTGGGGCGAAATATCAGTAAGGCAAACTATCGCAATATACAACTCATGAACGATTCCTGGTCCCCTCTTTCTCTTAATCAGTTTTTAAAAGAATACCTGAAGTCCACCAGGTGATACTTGTCTCGAGTATGACAGTACTGTGTGGGGATGTTTGGAACTGGTGCCACATCTTGACTTTTTACAGGACCAGTAAGTGTTTAGTCTTAACAGTATTGTTAACGGTGCCAGCGTGTAACGGCGTGGACTACTACTCTCCGCCTTTCCTCGCTGCTTTTCCTGCTGCGGTGCAGAGGGGAGGAGCTGCTCATGTGTTCTGTTAGTCCTCCGCTGACAAACGAACGCAGAGCGGCTGCCAACAAAAAGGTCCAAAGTGTGGCTGAATTTTTCTAAAGCAGATGCAGACAGCGCTCGGTCTATAATGTAACAATAATTAGGATGGTTGCTATTTTGGCTAATCTAAGCTTTTTCTCAGTTTTTAGGCTAATTTCACATTTAACTAATATTTTAGCTGGCTATCAGCTTCAGTGTTTTTAGCTATCAATTTCAGCATCTTCAACTATCAGCACTAGCATCTTCAGTGATCAAATTCAGCTTACAGCATTCACACTAGCATTATCACAGGTAATGCTATATATCTAATTTTTAGTTTAAAGCTAATGATGGTTAAGATGTGTGCTTTACATCCGCATGACCCGATTAGTCGACTAATCAGAAAAAATAATTGTGATTAGTCGACTATTAAAAAAAATGTTTGTGGCAGCTCTACTGTAGTTGGTGTGCATGGTAGCGCTACACATGTGGAGCACATGACTAAAGTTTTGTTTATCAAAGATTTCATTTAGAGAAGGAGGAAAATGAAATATGGCTGCCAGCACTTTAAAAAAAACAAAGATCATACGATATTAACAGGATGAACATTCATATTGTTCCTCAATAATAATAATAAATTATCTGACATAAAATTTAAAATGCCACGTTGTGAACTTATATTTCCACATTTATGTTCATTAAAATAACCTGAGATTCCCAGCCCTAATCATAATTAAATGACCACTGAGAGCGCTTTGAAAATAGATCAGAAGAGTATGGAAGTGGGTCTTAAGGGTCTTTTGGAAAAGTCCAACAAAAAGTGCACAAGTGAACCTATTGGTATGCAGATTTTTTCATGGTTTGTTTGTTGGCGATCAGATTAGGATCGTGTCGAACAACAGGAGCAGCACTGAACACCCGTTTAAACAAAACCAAGCTTTGGAAGCAGAATCTGTTCTTCCCTCTGCATCTGTTTAAAGCTCAGTTTCGTTTGGTTGGCGCTCCACAGAAGCTGACCTACTTCCTGGGGAAACAGTTACATAACTGCCAGATATTCAGGCAGGAAATGAGCTCTTCCGTGTTGGGAGGCCAAACCATCACATACTTGTGACACCTAGAGCAGCAGCTTGGTTTTGTTGCGTTCATCCTACCCTGATCAATAAATCATTACGCAGTCATCAGAGAAGCTGCTGACACATTTTCAGTGCTGCGCTCCTCCCAAGCTGCAGTCTTTTCCTTCCCATGCTCACATTGACCTTTGACTGCCTCCCCCTTGTCTCCCAGGTGGACCTGCGCCTCCACAGATGTGGTCACTACCTCCTCTCAACCTCCTGTTCACTAAAGGAGAGGATGCTGCATTGAGTGAACGGCTGTGGCTCGGCCTGGAAGGATGACAGAGCATTAGCAGACATGGAGACGGGGGAGACGCACAAACAGCTGGAAATGCCATATCTACACAGTCTGCATTCTCCCCGTTAAATCCTCTCAGGACAAGAGAAAACCCTATTTTTATATTAATTGTTGAGCCATTTTTGTTAGCTATCAAGAAGCCATACATCACTAGACCTCAGCATGAGTTCAGAGGGCTTTCAGTACCGTGCACTGTACGACTACAAGAAGGAGCGGGAGGAGGACATCGACCTGCACGTTGGTGACATGCTGCTGGTCAGTAAAGGGGCGCTGCTGGCACTGGGATGCAGCAACGGAGCCGAGGAGAGGCCGTCGGAGATCGGCTGGCTTCCCGGCTTTAACGAGACCACACAGGTAACACCCACACCGTCAAGTCAGCTGTGACATGATTTCCCTCATGCTGAATCTCCAGCAGATGTTCAGATCCAAAGAGTTCTGCTTAAACTGTGGCTATACTAAACCCTCTAATAAATAAAAACCAGAGCTTTACAGCACGTGCCAAAGTCAAGGCCTGGGGGCCAGATCCGGCCCTCCAGATCATTGTATTTTATTGTTATTAATGGGCTGATGCCATCTTGTGCTTATTTCTAACATGAATAATTTATAAAAAATATATTTTAATGGAGAGTAAAATATTGAAAGTTATTTAAGATTGATTTATTTTGGAATAATATTCCTGCCTTTTTGTTATTCATGATTATGTTAAAAAGTTACAGTTTTAACGTTTTATAAATTGGCATCTTAGTAAATACTATTTAGGTATTTACTAAGATTTTTTAGGCTATTTTGAAGTTTAACTCATATTTCAGCCACAGGCTAGCTGTTTTGGTTAACAATTTTTTAAAACTTTTTTTTATTTTTTTAGTTTTAGTTTTTTAGGTTTATTTGTCATTTAGCTAGTATTTTAGCTGGCCTAGCTCTAGTGTTTTCAGCTATCAGCTTCAGTGTCTTCATCTATCAGCACTAGCATCTTCATTGGCCAAATTCAGCTTACAGCATTCACACTAGCATTATCACAGGTAATGATATATATATATTTATATATAGGAAATGCTGTAAATCTAGTTCATAATTATGTTAAAAAGTTACAGTTTTAAAATGATAAAAATGTAATTTTAGAGTGTTCAATAAATGTTTATCCTGTTCGGCCCGTGACCTAAGTTGTGTTTTGGATTTTGGGCCCCTGTTTGATTGAGTTTGACACCCTTGATCTACAATGTGAAGACATTGTAAAGAGGAACGGAGGACAGATGGCTACAGAGCAGCTGCTAACTGCTACATGCTAGCGCTGTGATTTAACTCCTTTGATATCCCTGTTTTATTCATCTGAAAGAGAAATAAAAGTTCAGACAATTAACAACTGTGGTAATACAATCAAAAATGTGATGTCTTAAGAACTTAAAAAAGAAGCACATAATCTTGGAAAAAAAAAGAATAAATGACAACTAATAATGATATCATCTATTCATGAACACTCATCAAATTTTATGCTCAAACAAAGTCATAATTTGTTTTTAAGAATTTTAAATGAGAACAGGAATCGCGTTCGGTTAAAAATGTTCAATAGCTCTAAAGATGTTAAAGCTAAAGTCACTAAACTTTATCACGTGACTAATTATCACTTATAACAAGAAAATAATTATTTTTTTGCTAGTTTATATTAGCTCTATTTTTTACTTGTTTATTAAAGCTACTTCACTGAAGTGTTTTATTGAAGTTTACAATGATAAAAGAAGGTTAAGGAAATATAAATAAATTAAATTTGTTAATGTTTTAAATGGGTTACAAAAGTATCGGATCGGGACTCTGTATCGGCAAATCCACAAAATGTAATGACTCTGAATCGGATCGGGCCCCCCAAAAAAACCTGCTCGGGACATCCCTTTTTTGATCCGTTCATGTATTTAAGAGTAATCCTCTTAAACCTCTGCAGTGCCTGCAGCAGCCCCTCCCATACCCATGAAAACGAGCGGGTGGAAACGTGCAGACATAAGATTGATGCCAACAGCTCCCTCCAGGAAGAGTCTGCTCTGACAGTTTTCATTTTAGATGCTGAATACGGTGTATCTTCTGGTTACAGCGTTGCAGCAGCACTCTGTACACAGTGCTTCTGCAACGTGCAAATTTCCCTCGAGAGATCAATAAAGTATCTTTATCTTATCTTATGTCTGTCTTCAATAGGGCTGCCCCAAACGATTATTTCAATAGTCGACTAATCTCCCATTATTATTTTCGAATCGGTTCGTGCGGCGACTGGATGTAAAACACTCATCTTAACCATTATTATCCTTAAACTTGAGGTCTTTAAGCTATATTCTAACTAGTTTATTAATCTTTTAATGAATCATGCAGCTTTTCTCCTTCATTTGTTTCTGGCATTAAAACAAGACTTAAATCAAATGAGGTCATCTCAATCAACAACAGAAAACTTAATAAAAGCCTGCAAGTATTTTTTTTAAAGCTTTAAAACATATATTTAATAAAACATTTATAAAATATTTCAAAAGCTATTAGCAGATATAAACACACTCAAAATATTTGCTCACTGAGGCCCATTTATTAAAGCAAAACAATAATGACATCTTTGAACTCAAGATATTCCTATACATAAAAAACCTCAGAATGTCTAGATAGACAAAGAGCTTTAAGACATTACATCTTTAAAAAAGTGGGGACATTTATATTTTAAAAATGGAGAAAAGCAGGGGATGTTAGACTGTACAGCAGTCCTTACATTCTCTCGCTACCTACATCCACTGCACATGCGCAGAACGAAATTATATCATATTTTTCCGTTTGGTGGAGAAGCCATTAATCTGTGATTCTTCTTTAATGTTGTGGTTGATTTGCTGTTTGTTTCTGTTTTGTGACTTTAAGTTACATTTAGCTTAATGTAGCTAATGTAATGCTCCACTTGTCATCTTACCCTCTGGACGAGCTCCTTCACTTCTGGGACTCAATTTTTAAAATTACTCCATAATTCCACGGCAGATCCGTACCGACACACAGCCTCTGTACTCGCGGTGAACGCTTCAAAATCCGCTTTTCGAACCGAACACTGTGGCCACAGCGCAGAGTATGAATGACTCCTTGGACGAGCGGTTCATTTCCAGTCTAAACACATAACCCGCGCCGTCCTCGCAGCGTTTGGTTAGAAGAGCGCTGATTATGAAATATTCACTATGCAGACAGAAGCTCAGTAGACATGGATCTGCTGCAGATCTGATGGGATCTCCAAACAGCGCAGTAATGACAGCAGCACACAATCTATTTAAACTTGTAAAACTGCCGCGGCAGAGCTACCTGTGTTAGCGCCGATGTTAGTTTAGCTTAGCTAGAAGAAGCTCTCTGTTCAGCGTGATCAAACTTGGTCTCAACATCCTTTGTCTTCAGGTGCTCATGCATCGCCATAGTGCTCTCATGGAACACAAGTTCTGCCCTAAAGAAATTACATTGGACAATTTTTCCTCTTTTATTTTTCTTATGTTTCCCACATTTTCAAGCTCTGTTAGCATGTTATGAGTAGGGGTGTGCCAAAATATCGATACTGCGATATATCGCGATATTTAGTCCTGCGATCGATTCTCGATGGGTTCTCACCAAGTATCGATATTATATTTTCATTTGAAGAGGCTGTGGTTCTGAGTCGCGTGGCGGAACTATTGCGCAGATGGGCGCACTGCGTCGGACTTTTAATAGCGATGCACGCGCTTGTTCGGGAGAAGCTCCGGTGAGATACAGGCTCTGTGGTGTGAAGCATGTCTATCTGTCAGCATTTATCCTCCATCTGTAGCAGATCCAGCCGGTAAGAAGTGACTTTGTCTGAGCGCTAGAATGTCAGCGATCACTTGCTTCCTGTTTGCAGTGGGAACTGAGCGCGCTTCACAGTTGTTTGTGTACTTCAGGTAGCGTGGGAATTTTCGTTATCACGCACTTCAATGTTTAACCTGCTGGTGTACGGTGTAACTTTGGTAAATTTATGGTGTGAAGTTTTCAAACAATGTAATTACTTGTTGCTAATGTTAATTTAAAGCAATTCTTAAATAAAAAAAAAAAGCAGGATTTGATGTATGAACTGAAATTTAAATGTAATTAAAATAAAGTACATGAATTCTTTGTAAAATTATGGAGGTTGCTAATTAATTGAAGCACTTAAAATTATATTTATTGCCATTATTATGTGTGTTTTAAGGTTTTTACCTATTGACTGCTGACTGACCAAATGGAAAATAGATAAAGATTGGAAAAATAATCTCAAGTGACAGTCTGAGTAAATCAACCTTCATTTTTGGATGCTCAGCCCTTCTCAATTGTGGGAAAAGTGCACAAAAAATTAGGTAACTCTTGACAGAGGCTGTAAAACATTATATTCATCATCCTTTGGTGTGATGTTCTTTTGGAGGTAGATAGCTGTCACTACTTGAATTATTTCTTTTATTTATTTATTTAACCATTATTTAACCAGGAAAAAAATCCCATTGAGATCCATCGACCTCTTTTTCAAGAATTAATTTTTGTTCTGTTGTTTACAACAATTCTGCACTAAGTAGTGTCACTGCTGATCGTGTTTACTATTGTTAACATTAAATTTGACAGATAATTCTAATTCAGTTGTTGTCAATGTTTGTCAAAGACATAGTTTTACTGATTTCAGCAATGTTGCACAAAAGTGTCTTTAATTTGTTGTACAAAATAAGAAAAGTTGTTTATTATGATTGTGTTTAAGCTAAAAAAGATAAATGGGGACATATTTTTCCCAAAAAAACATGTTCTTCTATACAATGCTAGTTATTAGAGAGCATTTTTACCAATTATTGCAGTATCGCGATATTATCGATATCGTGACCCATGTATCGCGTATTCTATCGTATCATGAGGTACCCAGTGATTCCCAGCCCTAGTTATGAGCCTACCGAGAACTTCCTGTGACATCACTGCTCACTGGTTTAGCACCACTGCGCATGTGTGACAATGAGAATGACAGTGTAGAGTAGTTTTGAGATCAAAACGAGGAAAAAACAAACAAAAACGACGCTTCGACGACCAAATTATTCGTCGACTATTTTAATAGTCGATTAGTCTTGAATAAACCCCAGCTCAAACAGGTATGTGTTACTTTACACACAGGGCTCCTTTA
>NC_050520.1:20263754-20270659 GCF_002922805.2 Oryzias melastigma
GGGATTTCTCTGGGTTGACGTCATGAAATGGATGGCCGCCACACACAGCAGCAGGCGGAGCTTTAGGAATTTATTCGTTTTACTTAGGAAAGATCTTACGAAATATAACTATTTCATAAATAATTTGTTTTTTAGTGTTTCAAAGGCAATGTATGATAATATATATGGATATAGTTCACTCTGAAAGTCTTAAGAAAATCATGGCATTGCCCTTTTCAGAAGAAACGGATCGTATTACATTCATCCTCCATGTTTGTGATTTGCAGAGATACAGTGCAGATTTCAGGGAAGAAGGCCACATTTACTGCACTTCTTCATTTTTTATTTTTGAAGTTCCCCATTTCCCTTCAGTAACACTCCAGTGGCATTTATGCTGCAGACATGTGAGCACCCCTATAACTCTGCATCTGGTCAGGTTCAGTCACAGAGGATTACAGCTTGAGCTAGAACGAGTTCATGTTGAGGAAACAGTATTCAGCTCTCTGGACTTCCACTCTGTTGTTTTTGGCTCTGGTTGGTGAGCTAAAGCCACCACACTGTTTCTCACTTTAGTCTTTAATTCCAGACCTAAGAAAAAATATCAGACGTGGTCAAATATGTCCCATCCTTGTTGAGTTTACATGAGCAGATTTGTCATCAGGAGTTTGTACACAAAGGTTTTCTGCATAAAAACATTCTGATGTGTTTTTCATGTTGGACCGCGGAGGACTGTAGATGTTAAGTTATTTAATAGTGGGGTTTGCGCGTGCTCACAAAGTGAAAATAGTTTTCCTCTGTGGTTTGTGACAGTTATTGCAGTTTTGGTTTGTGTTCTGGTTACACTCTGAGCCATTCTGAATGGGGCTGCACAACATGAGGAACGCTCACAGTACGAGATGTTTGTAATCGATTTTGCAATGATGAACAAATATCAAAATAAATATTGCACAGGCTAATATCGCAATGACAAATTTATAGGTCGTCACTTGGCTGTTAAAGCATAGGAAACAGCATAACTTATGTTGTTTTTTTGTTCCCGTTTGCGTCATTTAATATCCACAATTGTAATTCTAGTACTAGCTGTTTAATGATTAATCAGTTCTTATTGGTGCAGATCTGAGTAAAGAGAGTGTTCCCGGAGCTGCTTTAGTAGTTTGTACTTTCCCTTCAGCTTGTAGTGATTTCATTATTTACTACTAAACTTTTGTGGTTGTTTATGAAGTAGAAAAACTTTAGGATGAAAAAACAGACACGATTTCTTCTTGGGGTGTTTTCATGCTGGAAAAGGCAGCTAGTCCAGATTGAGTCCTGAACCTTCGTCTGGTCTGTATTCAGACTGGCGCCTACTGGAGAGAGAAAGACCTCTTCAGTCATTGGCCAGGAATTACAAGGGCGGGGCAAAGCAACAAGAGGAGGAATAATGGCAGTCCTAAGCTTTGCAATCCTTGTCAGGATAGTTCTCTGATTCAAACTTTATATTTCACTAATCAGTTATGAACATCTGTGTCAGCACCAGAAACAACACTTTTTACTGCTGCTTTGGTACAGTGGTGGAGATATGCTGCAAGAAGGATACTGAGGAGACATTGGCTGAGAAGTTACACTGATGAGTGGTTTTAAGTAGTCCGTATTCATTCGACCACATTTCAATTTGTAGCTGTGTCTCATCATTGCTCTACTATTCTGTTTGCATCCCAGAATGCCTAGCTATGGTGTCTGTTTTGGTACTCTTGTTCCACTCTGAGAGCAGAGTCTATTCATATTAAGAAATCTCACAGCAAATCGGACCTGTCCAATTGGAACCAAACGGAGTCACCTCAAAAGATGGATCCTAGAGCGGTTCCTTGTCCTGCACCAGAGTCCACTTGGGTTTAATGATATCCAGATTTCTATCATCATATTTGCTTAGAAATAGATGATGTTCATGGATATTCTGTTGCTCAGCCACAAAATGGGTGGCTCATATGCAGCCGTGTTTTACTTCCTCAGAGGAGAAAATTACTTCCTTCTGCTAGACATAGTTGCTAAATGCACTGATGATAAAAGTTTCAACAGCTCTATAAATTATTGACTTACTGACACTACCGTCTGTCTGAGATGTGAATCCAGCGGTTTAGAGAGTTGCAGTTTTATTCCACTTTAGACTCTGAGCAGACATCAAAGTTGCCACGAGTTCCTGGAAATGGTGACCAACTGGAAAGAACCAGAGCCTAAAAGAGACCTTTATGGTTCTGCTACAGGCAGGTTGACAATTTAAAGAAACCAGAGCAGTTCCTTGCTGCAGCCAGACTCCTGATTTATTTAAATCCAGTCTTGCAGTCAGTGTCAGTGCTCCAGACCTCCTGGAATAGTTTCAGTCGTATCCCGTTTTGGACTGTATTGTCACAGAATGGGTTTCAACTAAGAAGGACAAAGATGTTATAATCACAGTCATTCAGAACTCCACAGTATTTATTTAGAAGTGAAAAAAATAAACACTAACCATCTACTACAACCCAGTTTGTCCAAAACCATCTGAGTGTAACTTAGTGGTGAATTTAAAAAGACCTGATATTGTTAGAAATGTAGTTTGTTTCTGATAGTCTGATGGTCACAAACTGCACTGCAGACATCAGCTTTTGTACAAATCACTGCTGAGTTTGCTTCTCGCTGAAGGATTTGTCCTCAGTTTGTTTTTATTTAGAAAAATAACGATTCACTTTCGTGTTTTATGCTGACTTCTAATTTTATATAAAGTTAACTCCTTCCCATGTGGCTGACAGGAAAAAGGTGACTTCCCGGGGACATATGTGGAGTTTGTTGGAAGGAAAAGAATTTCCCCGCCCACACCCAAGCCCCGCCCACCCAGGCCGCCCTCTGCTGCATCGAGGACGGACTCTGAGTCTGAGAGTGAGTAAAAACCTTTTGTGTTGCAGCACAACTTCAGGCAACAGATCACTGTTTTTTGGGATTCTCTTTGTTTTTTTTTTGTTTTTTGTTTTTTTGAGTCTGGGAAAGGGGACTTCCCAAAACAAACCAGAGTGGTTACAATGTTGAATTTTCACTTCTGCTATTAAGTCGAGGTGGTAATTAGGTTTACCCAAATGGTTCTTCTTCTTCCTCTTTTTGGTTGTGTTCTTGTTGATAATAGAGGTTAGAGAGTAAACGTGAGTATATTTATGGTTTGTGGTCAATGAAGACACAGTCATGTTTGTTTTCAGCTTTTTAGCTTCAGTTTCAGCCGCTGCTGATGTTTCGTTTTTGTGAGCAGACATCACAAACCCAACTCTTCATGAGGAAGACTCTAATAAAACCTGCTCGTTCAGGACAGACGAGGACTTCTGGTGTGCTGCTTTAAAGTCCCACTCTGGTCATCTTTTTATCTGTTTCCAAAGTGTTCTCAGAGGTCCTTTAATTAAGATTATACAATTTTTAGCTATAATAAAAAAAACTGTCACTTTCTGGGACATAGTTTCTGCAGAGCAGCATGAGTTCATCAGAAGTTCACCTCTAAATTGTGGGCAGGATTGTTGCCATAGAGTTAGCCCCTCACATTTCCCCTACTCCATGTGATAACACTCTCCTGGTAGCTCACAGCCTCAAGCTAACATTAGCTGTGCAACAGAAATGCTGAGCAACACTGAAGCTGTCCAGTTGTACAGTTCTGATCCAGATTCCAGCTCAGGCAAAGAAAACAAAGACGTTCATGGATCTATTTGTCTGCAAGTGGATGCATCAGAATGAAGCTCATTGAAGCCCGTCCATTGACTGTATAAGAGAACTGGACTAAGTGAGTGTGACATGACCCATAGATAATAGCTTACTTCTGGCTCCATGAAAACTAAGCATACTAGTTTTGATAAAAATAAAAAAATAGTATGTAGAAGTTGTTTTTTTATTTATTTTTACTTTTAAACTGTAGCTTTTTTTTTCTCATTTTAGTGCCAACTGTACCAATTGGATGACAAAAAACACAAACTTCAAGAAACTCTGCATTCATGTTCTGTTGAAATGATTGTAAAAATGCCTGTTCGACTTAGAAATTTCACATGAACTTCAGAAAACATCAAATCCTAAACAAAAAATACAGAATAACAGACAGAACTTTCTAGACAGAGGTCGCTGTTTCGGTATTGCGCCATCTACAGGGAGACACCTTAAATAATGAGACACAGTAATTAGGATCATTAATATAATTTATTCTAGTTTGGCGGGCCAGAAGAAATAGTTAAACGGACCGCATGTGGACCCCGGGCCGTAGTGTGCCCGCCCCTGGGTTAGGAAGCAGTGATTGGTCCGAGTTGGTCTGAGTTAACTTTACTGTTGCGGCTACTTTAGCCAATTAGGAGTGAGCTTTTTGGAAGTCCACACCCCCTTCACTGAATGAGGCTTAAGAGAATCTGAAAGTTGTTTTTTCATTTTTGAGGTGGGGGCCAGCGGGTACCACATGCTTTTACTGAGGCATCTGATTGGTCAGTTTATAACTGAATAACTTGTGATGAATAAAAAAAATGTAATTTAAAAAAAGAAGAACAAACCAAGAAAAGTATCATGGTTGTTCTGGCTAATTGACTGAGTAACAGCTGTTTTATGGCCTATAGAAGTCTATGGGATTTTTAATAACTGAGCCAGCAGGTACTCTGGAGGGGTCACTCAGTCTGTTATGCAGTCAATGGGCTTGCTCTGGCAGATTCTATGTCACACCTACAAGCTTTTTCCAACAGCATTTTTTCATCTGCTCCTGATTCCCCATGATTTGGATCAAAAAAATACAGAGAAACACAGTTTTAAGCTCAACTTTTTATACATGTCCTCCATCACGAGAAAAGTTTTACATGAACATGTTAAAATCGCTGTTTTCATTCGAGTGGACCTTTAAACATGTCTGGTCACCATCAGTGGCTGCTGTCGCTTCATTTCTGCTCAAAATGGTTTCCAGTCAGAGTGCTCAGCCTGACTCAGGGCTTCCCCTGCAGAGCTCTCAAACACGCCTGTCTCTGTTTGGACTCTCCCGCTGTCCGTCAGCCCGGCCTAAACCCACACCCGCATTCCTGAAGTTCACTGCAGCCAGAATGTCACAAAGTCGGCGTGGTGCTGGCAGCTGTGGGGGTTGGTGTGCAGTCAGGGCTGTGGTTGCTGACCCGACAGATCTGGTTCTGCTCTGCTGCCACCAGCCTCATTAGAGAACACAGGAAGTGTGTGCATGTGTGCGTGCCGCTTTTACCTGCCAATTTCACAGAACTGCAAAGCCACTTCCTACTGTTGTCTTGTCAGAGCAGAATAACTCAGTGTTGTAAAATTTCTGCATTACCCAGCAGCCCCAGCACAAGACTGAAAAATCACTTTGTATTACTAAAGACTTTTAACATTTGCTGTTTCCTTGTTTATCGCGGAGGTCATATTATGAAAATTACCAGTGGTAGATAAAATCTGTGAAGTAGAATTACAGATTTTTTTGCCAGCAAAGCTTTTCACTACAAACTTTATACACTTTATGCTCTCAAAGTTCATCCTTTCATAGAAAAAAATGTCCAGGTTTATAAACACAACCAAATATTTGATCACGATCAGAGACTTGTGTAACTCTGAAAAGCTAAACGTATTCTTTGCAGGAGACACAACACAGAGGAGCTTGATTGACAAGGCAAGCAGCCAATCAGGATGAAAAACACAATGCAGAGTTAAAAAAAAAAAACCTTTCACAATTGCACAAAAAACATGTGAAAGGTGAACTGCAAAATGGCAAGAAACCACTGGTTTGAATTTAAATTCAGTGAGCTCCAGCAGACTCCCTCAGCTGCATCCCTTTGACCTGTGTTTGTTTTTATTTGTGTGTTTCTTAGGTTTTGTGTTGCCAGATCTTCCAGAACAGTTTGGACCTCCAGACACGGCCCCTCTGCTCCTCAACAGATTGATGGAGGCTGTGGAGGCCAGAGGTAAAAAACTCAGACTTCAGATGTTGCTGTCTGCCTGGAGTCTGCGTCCTGTCATGGTTCTGTGTTTGGATCCTCTTGCCATTTTGAATCTCCTGTTTGGTGTCAGATGAGAGAGAGGTTTCAGTGAATAACTGAATAACTGCTTAACCCCTTAATGTTAAACATCTGCAGACAAATGATGACAAAGCTAGAATGGATCACTTTGCGAACATGGGACTTGAAACCAGGAGACATGAAGGTGGAAACACGTCACTCTTTTTACATTCATGAGAGTTTTGAACTTTCAGCCACCTGGCAGAGCTGTGCAGTCGGCTGAGCAGCTGCAGCGCTCACAGCGACATGACTGTGTTGGACTGCAATGATTCACTCTGAATTTCATCAACAAAACACTTGGGTTATGGTGCCTTTTTATATACATATATTCCAAATAGGTCTGCACTTTTTTTTTTTTTAAATAGATTACATAGAAAAACTTGATTCCACAAAGGGGGAATTGTTAAAATAGCTCCATTAAAAACAGAAGATAAAAAAATAACTTAAAAACGTAATTACAATAATTACTATCCAATGTCTATGTGGTGTTGTAGAGTCTAATATCTTATAAGAAGAAAGATCTGCTAAGGTGCTCGTTCCTCAGACTGACGGAGCTCCTCAGTTTAATAATAATAATAATAATCTTTATTTATAAAGCGCATTTCATGGCGTGCGCCAGCTCAAGGCGCTGTACATAAGGAACATAAATAAAGAAAACATTTAAAATAGACAATCAAATACCCATTAAATTCCGGCCCCTCCCCGCCCACAATGCCCACCCCTGAAACATTCAAAAAGAAACCTGTGGCTTGGCTCTGCTGTACAGAATGGTATTGTTGGGATCCACTTAATCCAGGGGGGACCGGTAACATGCATGGGGCACCAGTGCGCAAGTGGGCCAACGCAACCAGGCCCCAAAGGATGGCCAGCAAAACCCCTGAACAAAGAGGATCCCATGAGGAAACACTGGAGCTAAAA
>NC_050520.1:20273357-20274187 GCF_002922805.2 Oryzias melastigma
CCAATACAGCTGAAATTGATTAACGAGGCCCTCAGCTGATTAACCAACCAGAAAATTATCAGACAGGTTTAATTCAATTCATGCTAGGACCAATAAAAAAGTGTTCCTTTAAATTTTGTGAGCAGTATATATATTTAAAAAATCCATGTTCAGCAAAAAACAAAAAAACTGGTCAACAACAAACGCGTAAGCTAACACAGTGCTATGGTAAATGGCAGCGTGCGGTGGTGCAGGTGGGAAAAAAATAGTTTTACACCTGAACTATCATCAAAGTGGGGTGGAGTCTGTGTGAATATGGAGCATAAGTGAAGTAAATCCAGCTGTAGTTTTAGTTTCTGAAGTCCGTCTCGTTGAATCTGCTCTAGTGTTTGTGCTGGAAACACGGATGTTTACATTTGATCTTCTTGGAGCTGAAGTGACCCTCTCCCCCTCCTCCCACACACATATGCTGGCCTTCTGGCTTGGATCCGACTCCTTGTGGAGTTGTTTTGGCCCATGTTAGGAATAAAAGAGCAGGACTGCAAAGCATTTAGTGAGTGTTTTGTGATCTGGATTGTTGTTGCAGGTCTGGACAGTCCCGGTCTGTATCGCGGCGTCGCTGGAGGAGTCCTGGACACGCGGCAGCTGGCCGACACCGGTGAGGATCCGGACAGCACCACCAGTTTTGTATCTGCCGCCGGTCTGTGTTTAACCGAGGTGTGCTTGTTTTCAGACCTGGAGCAGCTGGAGGTGCCGTCCCTTTGTGATGGGGTGATCCGATTCTTACAGGATCTCCCTGGTCCCGTGCTGCCCCCTTCACTGCAGGGTGAAATGATTCACACAGTCCAGGG
>NC_050520.1:20274210-20290454 GCF_002922805.2 Oryzias melastigma
ACCCCCCCCCCCCCCTCCAGATGTTTTGAAGACTCCCCATCCCGCCTATTAACAGACCCTTCCTGTCCGCAGAAGTCCGAGACCCAGAGGACTGCGCTCAGGTGCTGCGGGCGGTGGCCAGCTCTGCCACCTGCCCCGCCCAGTACGGACTGACCCTGCTGAGCGTGGTGCGACACCTGGCCCGGCTGTGTCTGCATGCTGCCAGAAACCAGCTGAGTCCCCGAACACTGGGGGAGGTCTTCAGCCCGCTGCTGTTCAGACACGCTACAGGGTCCGTACCACACACCGGCACATGCATGTCACGCTGGAGATGCTGTTCCACAGACACGCTGCAGGGGATTGGGATGGAGTTGTGATGCTGAGCTTTCAACAGAAAACTTCTCTCTCACTTTGACCTTCCAGCTGACTGAGCTAAATCAACAGGAGACAAAAAAAACGGTCATCTTTCAGATGAGACTGCAGCTGAGGGGCAGGCTTTAGGAATGTTTTTCTTTGTAATATGAGATTCAAAATAATCCCTTAACAGTAAGGATGTAATGATTATTCATGAATCTTTAAAAAAAAAAAAAAACGATTCAAACTTGTCAACATGTTCATCATTGCAAAAAATTTTAAAATTGGTTTGTTTCGGCCTGTGCCTACATTTAGAAAATGCAGAGCAGATGACATTTCTCCATGGTGGCTCGCTGTGAGTCTGTGTGTAGTGGACTGGCATGGTCTTCATCTGCACTTCCCTCCTGGGGAATTCCTGCAGCTCCTCCAGATTTAAACGTTACACATAAGTCCGTCCCTCCAGGATTTCTTGATGTTGCGATTGCTACTATTAATACAAATTCAAACCTGAGTTTTGTTCCTCACCCTGCAACTTTACATTTTCAGCACAACCTTCCAGCAACTTTGACCAATCTACCCGGGAGCCGTGCTCTGTCTTAGCTCTCTTTTTCCTCTGTAAGCTGCACGTGAACGATCATTTGTGCTGAATGCACAGCAGCTGGGGGGGTTGTACTGAGCGGGTGTGAAGCGGTCTGTCATATGTGGAGCACAACATAAACAGAGTATGAAAGGATTTGTTATTATTTCAGTATTATGTTATGTTTATTTGTATTGAATTCTTTCTGTTAGTAGGAAAACAAAGTTTGAAGTAAGGGGCAAAAACAAAACATACTTGGCCTTAAAATACCTTTAATTCATTGTGTTGAGACAAAAATAGAAAAAAAAATAGAAATTGTGACTTTAAAACTGTGAATCGAATCGTTACATCCTTATTTAACAGTTTGTATTTCTTAGTCCAAATTGGTTGTGAGTGGCAGCAGGAAACGTCTCACTCTTGCAGTTTCCGTTTCCTGGGTGCTCTTGTTTTTGCAGCAGACTCATGAACGACTGCGGGCTTATAAATGGTAAATGCTGCATACTTGCATAGTGCTGTACTACCTTTCTTTACAGTTACAGTCCCATTCACACAACAAACACTGGCACCAACCTACGACTCCCAGAGGCAAGGTGGGGTTCAGTGTCTTGCCAAAGAGCACTTTGACTTGTGGGTTGGCAAGGCAGGAATCAAACCTGTGATACCTCTTTGCCAGGGCTGTGTTCAACACTCAGACATTTGATGCTACCGCTAACCAAGTCTCCGTTTCTGCTCAGGTCCGAGTCCGGTCTGGATCCTCTGGTTCAGGTGCTGGAGGTTCTGATAACCAGCGAGCTCAATATGAACCAAGCCGCTCCAGGTAAACCCCAGCCCTGCAGATACCTCCCCTTTGGTTATAGTCATTGTTGTCTCTGACTGCGTTGTGGCGGTGGCGTGGCGCCAGAATATTTCAGAAGCTAACCACAGCTTTCTTCACCTGGCAGCATAAGCTAAACAGTAATGATGCAATTCTAATATGAAGCCCAGCTTAGTGGAAAAAGTTTCCTTCAATCAATCTTTATTTGTACAACACTTTTTAAACAATGGTTGAATGGGACTTTACTGGAAAACAGAAATAGACAATCCCATACACTCTGCCACACATACACCAAGGACAGTTTAAGAAGAAGCTGAGTAGAGGAATGCTGCAACACAGAAACACAACTGACCGAGGATTTCAAAATGAGACATTAATGAAGTGAATACGAACATTAAAACCCACATTAGTGTTGTTGCAAGCAGACACAAATGCAGGTTTTAAAATAAACTCTTTGTGATCAAATGGCCTAAGCTTCAATACCAAATTCTGTCAGAAAATAAAACGTAATGAGTTGAATGATTGGTATGTAATCTGACTCGAACCTGCATTTACAGATTAAATGTCCTGCAGAGCAGAACTCCAGGACTCCTCATCTTACACACAGTAGTTGTTTTTGGGTCAAATTATTCTGGATCAATCCATGTGAAGCGTTCTTAATTCATTTCTCTTAAATGCCAGATGTTTTGGCTGTAACGAGTATCTGGGTGCTCGGGTATTCGCAATTTGCTCCCAATTTCAAGTACAGATATCCGCGACGTCCAAGATCGCTGATTCATGATCTTTATAAATGTAATTAATACATTTATTTAATGATCCAAATATCATCTGGGGATGATTTACTTTGGCTCTGAAATGCAGATTAATGTAGGAATTTAAGTTTAAGAACTAAAACAAAACCGAAAGAGCCGCCGTACTTCCACCAGAAGTAAACACATCTTCGTGTCGGTGAAGCTTCCGGTTTTCAAAGTAAAACTAGTGAGAGTTTTATTCTGTTCAGAAACTGAGACTGAAGTTCTGCTCACAGACATAACTTCTGAAACAATGAATCAGCTTTAACATCGGAGCTTTAGCTCCAGTGTTTACATTCTTTTGGTTATGATAACTCTTCAACATTTGACGTAATTAACAAAACTCCAGTTTATTCTGAAGAAACAGCCTCGCGCTTCTGGATGTAATCAACGTGAATCAGCTGATTCTGCTGTGAAAAAAGAGACTTTTCATAGGAGCTCTGCAGCAATATGTGATACTTAGAACGTAAAATATTGAAGAACTTTGAGGATAGAAAACTGTGTAGAACATTTTCAGGTTTTGTTGTTAAATGACCCAAAACAAAAGTTTTTATCCTTTTTGTGTTGTTTTACTGTTGAACCAGAAGATTGAAAAACAAAAAAACTTTAAAATGACAAAATGTCTTTTTATCTGAATCTTTGTGTTTTTTTAATCAGTTTAGTTGATTCTGATCTCCTGTTCTAAATAAAGGTATAAATGATGATTAAATACAAATGATTTAAATTTTCATACATCTATTAAATAGACATACACATAGCAATAAACATTATATTAAAAAGTAAGAATCGTGGTTCGATTCGTGAATCCAATCGGATCGCCAGCTAAGCAATGATCCACAGCCGTAGTAGAAGCTTTTTTTTTTTTTTTTTTTTTTTTGTTTTCATATATTCAGAGTTGTATTTGTGCAGTCCTAACTTTGGTTATATCCAAATAGTTTTTTTTTTTATTTATTTTTTTTTTTTTATTACTACAATTTAGAAAGAAATCCCACCTATTAAAATCCTGATGAAATGTAAGCCTGATCCTTTGAATGAAAACCAGAGATTTTTCAAAACAAAAGCATCCTGAAACAGGGTTTCAGATCAGCTTTAGACACCTGGCAAAGAGACGAAAAACCATCTGAACCATCTCGCTGACATGGAGAAACATGAACATCAGAAGAAAGTGCAGAGGAAGTATCTCTGGTGTTTAAACAGAGAATTTGAAGATCTGCTCTTCATTTATTGCTTACAGGTAACCAAACCCTAAATGAACTTTTTTTGTCTATTGAACTCTATAAATGGGGCTTTAAAAGTGCTGTCTGTTGGTCATTGCCACATTTTTAATAAATGAAAACAAAATTTAGTTCTTGAACATATAGTCAAAAACAGTCTGTGTGCCCCCTACAGGTTGAATTGAGGTATGGCATAGGGATTTTGTGATTGATCAAACCATGTACGGTAAGTTTCAGAAGTTTCACATCATGAACTTCTGCTCCAGTAATGATAACAGTCCTGTTCTCCAGCCCTCTGACCAGATTTTCAAATTTTGGCCGTGGGCGGAGTCAGCCTCCAACTTCCCTGTTTGGTTTCACTTTAATAACACGGCAGAGAAACAAAAAAAGTAGTACCAGTTCAGTTTGGTTTGAATGAAACATGTCAGAGATAGAAAAGTAGGTGAACTCCTAAAAAGGTTTATCAGTTAATGCAGCTTCATTCATCCCTCAATAATCACAGAAGATCCTTTCATTATATCATGACAGTAAACAAATCCGTCCTGGACGAATAAACCTAACGTGTTAAAGAAGATTCCATCCAAACTGAATAATTAAATCCCCGAGCAGCGTTGCTTGGCCTGTAGATCCTACACCCGCCAGTGGCCCCTCCTGGCCTGACTGAGCAGTAAGTCATGTGGCCATCCCATAATAATGTCAAAACTTCCTTTGGACATCCCAGTAACGTGTTTTGGTTTCATTGGTGAATTTAGAAGTATATACTTTTAGCCCCGCAAGAGATCATTTTGGTTAGGATTTCTCCTGCTTTGATGTCAGCAATTTGGTTGGTTTTTTTTGTGTGTGTTTGTGGTGGTGGGGGTGTTCATTTTGTCCCAAATTCATTTGGTAATAGGTGTGTGCACATTTTGTTGGGTTTTTGAGGATGTGGCGGGGGTGAAAGGCGCAGTACAAAGGAGAACCGGTGAAATTATGCTGCAGGGCAGAATAGAGGCTCTGACTGCTGCCTGTTGCTGATGGGAAAGGTTTAGTTTGGACAGAAACATGACTGTCATAACATTAAGGAGCATTACATTAAACCCCTGCAGCTGCAAACCTCTGCAGCTTGGCTGAACGATTGCTGCAGGTCTCTTTAATCTGCAGCTTTCTCTGCTGCACTGCTGGGAACTGGAACATAACGATCCTTCTAGCAGAACTCCTGCTTTTGCTCTGAAAAGTAGTGCTGCCACAAACGGTTATTTTGATAGTCAACTGATCCCCGATTTTTTTTTTCAATTAGTCGACTAATCAGGTCATGCACAAACTGGATGTGAAGCACACATCTTAACCATCATTAGCTTTAAATGAACTAAAAAATAGAAATATAGCATGCTAGTGTGAATGCTGTAAGCTGAATTTGGCTGCTGAAGATGCTGGAATTGTTAGTTAAAATCACTGAAGCTGAAAGCTGAAAACTCTGAAGCTGATAGACAGCTAAAATATTAGTTAAATCCAAAATAGTCTTAAAAAAACTGGCCAAAAAAGCCAAAGTTGGCCAAAACAGCTAGTATGTAGCTGAAATATTAGCTAAACCCCAGAATAGCCTAAAAAACCTTACTAAATGCCAAAATACCCCAAAAAGCTGGCATAATCCTATTATTTCAGCTTTACTACACTCTGACTCCATACAATATAAAGTCACAACTAATCGACGATTAAATTAGTCGTCGACTATTTTAATAGTCAATTAGTTGTCGATTAGTCGACTAATCGGGGCTGCCGTACTGAATAGCATTACAACATCTGCTGATTAATGATTTAAAAATATTAACTTGAGGCATTTTCTGATTCCCGCCTGACGGTTGAAGTAATTTTTCTTCTTAGATCCTGATCCTGCTGCAGCTTGAGCCTTTATCGACCTAAAATAACCTCAGAGGGATTTTGTAGGAACCAACTTTTCAAAGTGAGCTGCAGCAGAAGGATAAAGGGGTAAGAATGCTGCTGAAACCACTCTAGGAGGCGTGCAGACCCGGCGCTTGGAGGAGTCATTTGTTCAGCTGTGAGTCAGACAGAGCAGCAGCAGAAACCATGACATCATCCATGCAGTGGAGGCGCGGTCTGGGTTGCCTCGGTGATATCGCTGCTGCCCTCGGATTGGCTGGGGGAGCGGTGACGTCACGCATCTCCAAGCTGCTCTCCTGAGCTTTGAACTGGGGCTGAGGAAGGGAGACGGGGGAGCGTCTGCTGGTTGGGTTGCTGAGCAGACGCAGCTGGACCCTGGCTTCACGCAGCTCGATGAGCCCAGCGCGTCCGTAGATCAGGAGATGCTGCAGCCGAGCCGTTGGTCCTGAGAGAACGTCGGCTTTTCAGAGCGGGACGGACCCCGGGGCTGGGTGTTATGACACCCAGACGGGGGGGCTTCTGAGTTTCACTCGAGTGGCTTTAGAGGCTGTCATGGAGCGGGGGGGTAGGGGCGAGGCCATGCCGCTGAGGGGGCAGGAAAAGATCCTCTGCTACATTAACATGCAGAGTCCAGGTAAGAGCTGCTCTATCAGGCTGCAGGAGCTGCTCCTGATTTTCCTCTTTTGAAAAATGGCGAATGCCAAAACAGTTTCAAATAGACTCCTCCCACCATCCATCACCATGAAAGCGGTGGCTGCTGGCTGCTTTCACGTTTGACTTCTTATGGAGAAAACTGCAACAGGTGGCCAATGAAACGTCCCTGCAGCTGACACGCCTCCTCCTTCAAACCTTAATCTACAGTTTCAGGGGGAGAACTTATAAATCAGCTGCAAAGCTTTCTGTGAACATCAGCTGGAGGGTGATCAGGCTGCACAAACGGAACTCTCCAGAAGGTTCTGTGAGGTTCTAGTAGGAATCTTCAGCTGGATCAACGTCTATAGAAGCTAACAACGTTAGCATGAGTGAAAGTCCAACTCTGAAGAATGACTTCCTGTGCAGAGCATGACTCTGACTCCTGCACCTGTTGAACTTCCCCTTGTGTCTTCCAGCTCTGCCTCCCAAACCCGTGAGGACGCCGACGCCAGCGGCGTCCAGCAGCTTCAACAACAGCATGGCTCTGCAGGACGCCGAGTGGTACTGGGGAGACATCTCCAGGTAACAGGCGCGCATCCAAATACAAATCTGCGGCGTGACGTTTGCATGTAAACGACTGTGCTGATGTTCAGGGAGGAGGTCAACGAGAAGCTGAGGGACACGGCTGACGGTACTTTTCTGGTCCGAGACGCCTCCACAAAGATGCACGGGGATTACACTCTGACTCTGAGGTGACCTCTTTGTTCTGACGCCCGTTTTCTCATCTGTTCCCATCAGTCCATCAGAAATAAAAGCTGACAAATTTGTAAAATGTCACTTTTTTCCTTTAAGGAACCATTTTAAATGTATTTGCAGATGTCTTCAAAGCTTCTTCTAAACAGACTGGCAGCTGCTCCTGAACTTCTAACAAAAGGAAGCGTTTAACAACCAGACTGTTTTTTTGTTCTTCTCACAGGAAAGGAGGAAACAACAAACTCATCAAGATCTTCCACCGCGAGGGGAAGTACGGCTTCTCTGACCCGCTGACCTTCAGCTCGGTGGTGGAGCTGATCAATCATTACAGACACGAGTCTCTGGCTCAGTACAACCCCAAGCTGGACGTCAAACTGCTGTACCCGGTCTCCAAACACCAGCAGGTCAGTGTGTGCCACCTGCACCTGCTGCTGCCGCTTTCAGCTGCCGTCTCACCGAGCGGCTTTCTGTGCAGGACCAAGTGGTGAAGGAGGACAGCATCGAAGATGTGGGGAAGAAGCTGCATGAGTACCATCTGCAGTACCAGGAGAAGAACCGCGAGTACGACCGGCTGTACGAGGAGTACACCAGAACCTCCCAGGTGAGCCTGGCGTGAGCCGAACCCTCTGCTGAAAGGAAGGCCGAAGCTCTACATGGTTGTTTTCCCTCCTTTTGCCTCACAGGAGATTCAGATGAAGAGGACGGCCATCGAGGCCTTCAACGAGACCATCAAGATCTTCGAGGAGCAATGTCAGACGCAGGAGCGCTTCAGCAAAGAATACATCGAGAAGTTTCGACGGGAGGGCAACGAGAAGGAGATCCAGAGGTAAGCTGTTGCCACAGCAACCCGGATGGAGATTGTTACGGGGAGAGATGGTACAGCGATGAAGGAAGCCCAGTTGCCATGGTGGCAAAATAATCCATCTGTTGAGTGGGGGGGCTGCCTCCTCTGAAGAAGATCATGGTCAGTTTAACCCTGCAACTCCTGGACCTTTTCGCTTTACTCATCACAGTCTCTCAAAATATGTTTCTTTGAGGGACGTTTTTGGATCATGTGGTAGATTTAGAAGCAGTTTCTCCACATTCATGTCCAAGGGGAGCAGAATCGATGACAAATCTGTACCACTTATGGATAACAGAAAGAATATAAGTAGCACTTTGTAGGACAAGATCTACAGTGATCCCTCACTATAACGCCGTTTATCTTTCGGACTCTCGCGGTTTCACTCATTTTTCTTTTTAAAGCAGTTGCTCATGCTTTATTTTGACAGCAAACTGTATAAAGCATCAAACTGTCTGTGTCCTGATTGGTTGTTGAACTTGTCAATCTCCCTGCCGTGTCTCCTGTACAGAATGCGTCCACCTTTCCAGATCTACATCAATCTTTGATTGTAATCAAATCCTTCTCATTTTATACCAAAAATATTTCAATTTTGTCCCATATCTACTTGATGTTGGTCTCTAACAATGCGGCTTGTCATGACAACGCTGTCTGTCTGTGGGATTTGTGTTGTGATCCAGTGTAGTGATAACCAAGAAACGCTCATTTGGTTTATTTAAGTTTCATGTGGTGGCATATGCAAAAGAAATGTCTGGTGAGGAATCTGCACAACACGTTGGGATGGATCCTGAGAACGGTGCAAGCAGACGGTGATATGTAAAAGATGGCAGCAGAAAATGGAGCTAAACAAACGATTTCCTGGAGGAGGGGCTAAGAAATTAGAAGAACTGGTTTGAACTTGGATCATTGAGCAAAGACAGAAAGGTGCGCGTGTCTCCAGGAAAATGATCTGCATGAAAGCCAGGAGGATTTTTGATACGGAGATTGATGTTTCAAAGAGAACAGAAACGTTCACAGCCAGAGCTGATCAGAATGTTCTCATCATGTCAATAAATCCTGAAATGATCATCGGGTGTTGTCTCTGCTGGACTACCGTTGGACATTAGCACAAAAATGCTTTTCTCAGATTTCAGAGTCTGCTGGAATTACGCATAAACAGTCAGAGTGAGTGGTTTGGTTTGGTATGGAGTGGTACAGTACGGACCAGTTAATTCTGGCGAGCGTTTTCACTCAGTTAAACCTCGCTTCCACTGAGCGGTTTGTTTTCATGCATGGTGTAGACTGCTAGCGTGTCATCGTAGTGCGACGACTAGCAAAGCAACAACAGTGGAGGTCATCCAGCAGCTCCTCTTTTTCCTGCTTTACTTTATATGTAGAACAGGAATTTATTGTTGTTTGGCTAAGGAGAATACCGCCTTAAAGTGGAAGAATGAAATGCTAGCTTAGCGCTATACTGGTGCTTCCTAATGTCAACATCGCTTTCTGCCACTCAGCGGGTGGCTACAGCGACTCCACCCCAACCGGCCCATGCCATTTTTCAATGGACCTACAGCTGATGAAGGCCCTCGAGAGGTACGGGTCAGAACTGTTCAATGATCCATTTTACTGGCCTGGACCGTTCAGTGGACACAAGGCTTTATTTTCTGTTGCTGTCAACGGCTCCATCAGAATAATTGAGTTTATCTTCAGCACCTCGTGATGATGAAGAACCTTCCTCATTTTTCCTGACCTTCATCCACACAGAGGGAGTTTAGTCAAGCTTTTAAAACTTCTTATATAGACTTGAACCCTCCAGCTGTTGAGTGTGAGGGCAGACAGGTTTTCTGCCACCAAACAGACAAATCTTTGATCTGTATTGGCTCTGGTTCTGTCTTCACTAAAGGAAAGCTAAAAACCTCCTCCGTCGGGTCTTTCTGTAACAAGTGTTTCTGTCTCCTGAAGGATCATGGAGAACTATGACAAGCTGAAGTCTCGAATCAGCGACATCGTCGACAGCAAGCGCCACCTGGAGGTGGACCTGAAGAAGCAGGCCGCCGACTACCGAGAAATCGACAAGAAGATGAACAGCATCAAACCCGACCTGATCCAGCTCCGCAAGACCCGGGACCAGTACCTCATGTAGGTTCCGGGGCGCCGCCGCTCGCTGGTGGACGGGAGCGTTTGGATGAAAAGTGACCGCTGTGCTCTGATGTTTCAGGTGGCTGACACAGAAGGGCGTCCGCCAGAGGAAGCTGAACGAGTGGCTCGGCCTGAAGAACGAAACCACAGAGGAGTAAGTCTGCCTGCAAGCGCTCTGCTGCAGCCTTCGGTGGCGTTCTGCTCATCGCCTCTTCCTCCTGCAGCGAGTACAGCATGGTGGAGGATGAGGAGGACCTTCCTCATCACGACGAGCGGCTGTGGCGTCTGGGGAACATCAACCGCGGTCAGGCTGAAGCTCTGCTGCGCGGCAAGAGGGACGGCACCTTCCTGGTCCGGGACAGCAGCAAGCCGGGCTGCTACGCCTGCTCTGTGGTGTAAGTGCCCCCACCCTACTGAAGCTCTGACCTCTGACCCAGAGAGGAGGTGCTCAATTCATGTCTCACTTTAATTCATTTCAAACGGCAAAATAACTCACTTTACTTCTAAAGCACTTCTCATCAACTTTTCTGTTGAACACAAGGTGCTGAACAAATAAAAGACATGTAAGCATTAGTTAAAACACAAAAGAAAGTTGTAAGACACAGTAGATAAAAGAAGCAGTCCTAAAACAGGCGTAAAAATAGAAAATAACGGAAACGTTGTGGCTAAAATTTGAGGAGACACTGCCTTGATAAAACGTTAGTTAAAGCAATAAAAATTAATAGACGAAAATATAATAAAAATGACAAAATAAAATAAATGAATGCCACACTGTGGCTAAAATTCAATGAGGACTAAATAGAATTAAAAGATCAACAAGGCAAAAACAAAAATGATAAACCATAAAGTCCTCAAAAGCCCAACATATAAATAAACAAGTCAGTTATATGATTGATATATTAGCTACGTTGAAAAGATGTCTAGAATTTACATTTAAAATCACTACAGAGGCAGAAACTCTCAGATCATCAGGTAAACTATTTCACAATTTAGGACCCTGAAACTGAACGGGGGCATCGTCGTGAGTCCTGGTTCTCACAGTGGGAAGAGATAAAAGACCCGAACCCGAGGATCTGAGAGTTCTGGATGGTGTGTAAGGACTGAGGAGATCGGAGAGGTATGCAGGTCCCAAACCATGAAGACATTTAAAAACTAGAAGAATATGGAGCTGAATCTGGGCCAATATTATTTGAAACCAAAATAAAATATTAAAAAAAAAATATTAATGTTTGGCCAAAAAATAGGTCTCAAAACTCAACATTTCAATTTCAAAACTTTTTTTTCAGTTTTAAATCTTTTTTTTGTTTACAAATCTGAAAGTTTCAGTTACAAAACTTTTGGCCCTCTTGTGGCGTGTTGGGGCGGGGCTAACACGAGGACCAATCAAAATCGATGAGGGGGGGGGGACTTCAGTCATGGTTCGTTCACCGACTCTGATAAGTGAGAACTGTAATAATCACGGTCAGAAAAGGGCTGTTTAGTCCGCCCTATCATAGTCTGAAGTTGTCCCAAGATGGGTGTAAAAATCAGAGTGTTATCGCATACAAACCGCGCGTCCAAATGACTGTTCTCGTTCGGGCCACCGGTTTTTGGCTCTGAGGTTGTAGAGCTCTGATTTAATAGGAACAGCCAGGACGTCAGTCATCAATGTTTGACGTGAAGGTCTTGACCAAATGTCAATATGTGACTTGGGAATGAAAATGTGTTGATTTGGAAAGATGTAGGCGTTATTTTTTATTACTGAAGCGCTGAAATTGAAACCAAAGAACCGCTTTACCACCGTAACCGAATAAAAACCCAATTGGTGCTCAACCCAACCTTCTGGCCTCATTGAGACATTAAGAAAACAAAAGTCTCCAATATTATATTTCCCCCCAGATTAATAAGACACAGTGAACCTTCAAGCTCAGACACAGAGACACAGAAACACTGTGGAAGCGACTGTCATACAGACACAACCCCTGTACCGAGAAAATCTTTGAATCATTTTTAATAATATTTCTTTTAATAATCTTTTAATAATAATCCTAAACTCAAACATGGAGACATAATTACTGATGTTTTTGTAGAACTCTTCACAATAAACTTTATTCCTCAACATCATCTGAGTCTTCCATTCTTGATAAGTGAGATATCCAGCTAGTAGCTCCTCCCACCGCGGCGTTAGGAGCACATTTTTTGACAGCCAGCGATGAGCGAATTTCCCGCGTGGTGAAAGAGGGGTGGGGCACACAAATTTGTCATTGATAGGATCTTGATAGCCATAGCTATAGAACATTTGTGGTTGTCAAGTTACAACAGCCGATTGTGAAAACATTTTAGCAGCAGATCATTTTAGACCCAGAAGTGTTGGAAAACAATCCTAAAAGAAGTAGCAGACATGACACTACACTCATTAGATGGTTTAGAAAAACATGTCTGTCAAAATTATTTGAAAATAGGAGGATAACAAATCAAAAACAGCTAAGCTAACTGTTTATGAATACAACTTTTTCTTTATGAATATGTTTCTTTTTAAAAGCTATCTTACCCCATAGAAAAGCGGCCTGCGCCGCTTTTCTATGGGGTAAGATAGCTTTTAAAAAGAAACGTATCTATATAACTATATATATCTATATAATTATATATATATATACAGAAAAAGTGCTGCTACCACCTTTTCTCCTTCAGAATCTGCTGGAATGGCGATAATGTTGTTAACGGTTGAAAAGTGTGTTAAAGATGTGTCTCCTCCTCTTTAGGGTGGAGGGTGAGGTGAAGCACTGCGTCATCAACAAGACGAGCACCGGCTTCGGCTTCGCCGAGCCCTACAACCTGTACGGCTCCCTGAAGGAGCTGGTGCTGCACTACCAGCACACCTCGCTGGTGCAGCACAACGACTCGCTCAACGTCACGCTGGCCTTCCCCGTCTACAGCCAGCAGAGGCGGTGACCCGCCTCCACGCCCAGCCCCGCCGCTCAGCAGCAAACGGAAGAGAGCTTTTACTGTGAAACATCAAACTTCCACTTCCTGCGAGGATGAATCCAGAAGGGACACCAATGTTTGAGTTTCCTCTGCGGTCTGATGAACTTCCTTGACCTCCGCGACCTTCTGTGTGACGTCATCGCCTCTGTTTATGAGGAGGAGGAGTCTGACCCCAAACTCCGCCGTGTGCTTCAAATAATGATGACGAACAGATGATGCCGAAGGTTTCATGCTAACACTGTGAGCACTTCAGGATGCCCCTCCCCCTCGACTCCTCCTCCTTTTTGTACGCCCTTTTTCCAGTTTCAGAGACTTTGTGCAGCAGCTCAGGAGCTCGGCGTCCACGCCGCGCCACCGACACTCCACGTGGAGTTCCTTCATTTTCCCATGATTCCCAGAGAGAAGCGGTACAATCGATGAGCGCAGCTGCAGCTGTCACACAAAGCGTTAAAACTCCAATGTTCCACCAAATCTGCACAATCATGGAAACAAATACCTCAAGGTTGAAACGTTTCTGCTCCATTTATGTTTTTATGATGAACCAGGTGTGATGGGCTGATGACCAAAAGCAGGACAGCGTCTCCTCAATTCATCCTAACCGGACTGATCAGGATCAGCTCTTCCTTTCAGCTGGAAGCGACTTCAGAAACCAGCCTGTGACACGAACGCATCCTCAGCTTCATCCTGCAGGACTAACGACACACACAAGGGGGCGTGCTTCATGCTGAAAATCAGGCTTTTTTCTTCCTGCATCTTTTTAAATTCAAAGCCCTTTCAAGAACAAAAAAAAGTTTGTTCTGGTGAGTCAGGCGCTTATTATGGAAGCATTGTCTGTCTTTCTGCTGCTTGACAGAGCGGTCCAAACCGCTTTGAATCCTAACTTTACATGCAGTTCAGGAAAATATCTTTAAATTTGATCAAATCTCAGATTTTAATCGATGTTCACAAATAAAAGAGGTTGTTGTGGAGACCTAGACAAATGCAAATGTTTCATTTCAGGATCAAAGATTAAAAAATATTAATTTCTAAACATTTTTAAGCTTTTAGTTTGAAGTCTTTGTTCTCCTTTTAGTTTATTTTGTTCAAAGAAACTAAAAATATTTCAAATTAAAATGTCCATTCTAGCTGTTGCGTCTTTTTTTTCACTTGTTTCTCCTAACAGTAAAAACTAATATATTTCCTGCTTATTAGTTTAAATATTTCCTTTTTTAATTGTCTTCTAAGTTTTTATCTGTCACCTGAAGGTTGCAGCAGGACACCTGATCTGCAGACTCTATTTGGACTTCAGTACATTTTCTGATCCTTAAGGGTTTTTTTCTTTTTTTTTAGATGTAATTAAAAACTATTTTACTGTATTTTCTGTATCAGAAGTTCTGTTTTCTTTGCTTCTTGCTCATGCTCTTAATGTTGACATCAATAAAGCACCAGAACCTACAAACACTCTTTTCTCTTGGCTCATGAACGCACTTCATGATAGCAGCTGCAGGAATTATTGATTTAGGATGATTGACGATGTCTTGGGTGTGTGCAGTGGTGCAGTGGTTAGCGCTCTTCCCTCACAGTAAAAAGGCTGGTTCAAATCTTGATTATGTGGGTTTTCTCTGGTTTCTTCCCACAGTCCTAAAACATGCTTCACTGGTCTCTAAATTGTCCCTATAACGGGGGTGGTTGTGTTACCCTGCAGCAGACGGATGACCTGTTCAGGGTGTACCGCGCCATCGCCCAACAGAAGCTGGATTGGCTCCAGCAATCCTGACTGCAAAAGGGATTCATCGGTGATGAAGATAGATTTATTTAATCTAAATAAGCAAGGAACCTTTAAAAAAGCAGCAAACCTAAAACCTCATACACACCTGATCTCAACCTTTATGTTTTACCTCCATTTTGAAAAAAAAGCTGCTGGATGTCCTTTTGCAGAGAAAACTTGTAAAGAAAAAATCATTTTAAATTCTCCTGCTTCTGTTTCTTTAAATCCTTAACAACTAACTTTACACTCTTAACAGCTCATGTCAAAACTACAGTTTCATTTTAAATTTAACAAACCTTTTACACTAAAGGAACTGGAGTGTTTGTCCAGTTTGAGAAGCAGCAAAACTTTTAATGAGGAAAAAGTGAAAATTTGATTATTTTTACAACATAAATTAAAATGGTCAATTTCACAAAGTAAATATGCTTGACTTTGAAAATAAAACAGGAGTTTGTAATTTTAAAGGAATAACCATTAATTATCCTTGAAGAAATGAAGTCTGATCAAAACAGCAGTGCACTTACAGCAGCCAGCCACACGATGGCAGCAAAGCTGTGTTTCCTAGCGGTCATAAATCCTAGTACAATCTGACCCTTTCTCTAAATGAAGTCAACGTCAAACTTTAAAGGTTTCAAGCTTAGAACCGCTGAAATAAAGGTAAGAATGAGGTCAGGTTTTTACTCGATTAACCGACACACACGGATTAATGACGGGCCTTTCGGCGCTCGCTGCGCCGGAGCGCCTTCTGAGGAGGGTACGTTTGAATGGAGAATCGGGGCCTGCCGCTGTGCGTCAGGCAGGGGCGGGACGCATTGGGTTTTATGCTGTGATCCGCGGCAAATAGCGCGTGCCCAACAGATTTTTTGGGGGGAGACGGGAGTTGAGGGGGAGGGGGTCTGCTGGGTCACATGATGCAAAAGGACTTCCGGTCAAAGTAACGTGACGTCAAAATTAAAGCCTGACATGGTCGTGAAGGAAAGTGGGACAGTCAGAAACTCGAACATAAGTAGATCACTGACACCAGCCGCTTCCCTAACCCTAACCCTTAGAAAACGTGATTTATCCATGTATGCATTTTTGAACAGTTTACGTTCGTTCATTTTTCAGCGTTTTCCGTTTCCCTCTGCGCGGGTTCCTGTCCCAAATCTGCTTTTATTTTGAAAAGGCTGTGCCGGAAGTGGTGTGGGACTCGGACTCTTGATGCCTTCACTTCAGAGTCAAGGAGAGAAATATTTACAGACGGACGGTTAGGAGCTCCCTCTTGGACCCGAGCCTCCTGAACCCGCTAACGGAACCGGGACCTGGTGCTAAAAGGGTCGAACCTGGACCGGTCCGGACCAGAACTGTAGCTAAGCTTTTGCGGGGAGGAGCTGGAATGGCTCGACCGAGGAAAAAAACCTCTGCTGGAAGTTCAGAGTGAAGAAGACCAGAGGAGAGACCAACCACACAAACTGCTGACAGAGGAGGAGGAGGAGGAGGAAGAGGAGGTGACCTTTATTCGGACAAAGAAGGAGAAAGTCATGATGGGTGGAGGAGTAAAGCTGTTGGAGATCTTCTGCCTCCTGCTGCTGAGCGGAAACT
>NC_050520.1:20290588-20297581 GCF_002922805.2 Oryzias melastigma
TCACCCCCAGTGAGGTGAGGCCACAGCCCGGCTCATGAACCCTTTGGTGGTTCTAGCTCCGCCAATCCAACACCGTAGTGCTGATGTTCAGCAGGGAGGCTTTGAGTCCCTTTTCTTCCTTACCGGGCCGGACACTGCACCACGAGGCCCCGAGGTGGTGCATTATTGTTTGTGTTCCAGCTGGTTGGCTGTGGTCGCCTCTCCTGGTTCCTCCCAGCTTTGGACTTCACCCCCATGAAGAAAACACAAAGATTTAGACTGATGACAACCTCCTCTGTGCTGACACTCTCTGCTGTCAACAGCTCTGTCACGGACCGGGTCTGACACGGACTGGGTCTGTCCCGGACCTGATGTCTCATGGAACGGGTCTGTCACGTATCGGGTCTGTCATAGACCGGGTCTATAACGGACCAGGTGTCTCACGGACCGGGTCTGTCACGGACCAGGTGTCTCATGGACCGGGTCTATCACGGACCAGGTCTATCACGGACAGGGTGTCTCACGGACCAGGTGTCTCACGGATCGGGTGTCTCACGGACTGGGTCTGTCACTGACCAGGTGTGTCATGGACTGGGTCTGTCACGGACCGAGTCTATCACGGACCAGGTCTATCACGGACAGGGTGTCTCACGGACCAGGTCTATCACGGACAGGGTGTCTCACGGACCAGGTGTCTCACGGATCGGGTGTCTCACGGACCAGGTATCTCACGGACCGGGTCTGTCACGGACCAGGTGTCTCACGGACCGGGTCTGTCACGGACCAGGTGTCTCATGGACCGGGTCTTCCACGGACCGGGTCTGCCACGGACCAGGTGTCTCACGGACCAGGTGTCTCATGGACCGGGTCTGCCACGGACCCGGTCTGTCCTGATCCACAGATCCATATCCCACCTGGTCACCAACCAGGTGGGATATGAATCGAGATAGTTTGGGTGGATTGGGTGATTCGTGGATTGCTTTTGTCACGGATTGGTTCAGTTGTGGATCGGGTGAGTCGTGGTGGATCAGGTGATTCATGAATCGGGTAGATAATCTTGGATTGGGTGGATTGTGGAGCAGGTGGATTGTGGATCGTTTGTTTTGTGTATCGGGTGAGTTGTGGTGGATGGGTTGTGTTGTAGATCGGGTGGGTTGTGGATCAGATGTGGTGTGGATCTTAATCGGTTGTGTTGTGGATCACTTGAGTTATGGATCGAAGGGATTGTGGATTGGGTGGATCGGTTGTGTCCTGGATCGAGTGGCTCATGGATCTGTTGGATCATGTATTGGGTGGATCGTGGATTAGATGGATCGGTTGTGAGGTGTATCAGGTGGATCTTGATCGTTTGTAGTGTGGATCAGTTGTGTCGTGGATCGGATGGATCGTGGATTGGATGGATTGTTTGTGTCATGGATCATGGATCAGTTTTGTCGTGTATCAGGTGGATCTTGATCATTTGTAGTGTGAATCAGTTGCGTTGTGGATCAGCTGGATTGCGGATTGGATGGATTGTTTGTGTCGTGGATCATGGATCAGTTGTGTCGTGGATCAGGTGGATCTTAATTGTTTTTAGTGTGGATCAGTTGTGTCATGGATCTGCTGGCTCGTGGATCCGTTGAGTTGTGGACCGTGGATTGTGTGAGTGGTGGTGGATCAGGTGGATCTTGATGGGTTGTAGTGTGGATCAGTTGTGTTGTGGATCGGATGGATTGTGGATTGGATGGATTGTTTGTGTCGTGGATCAGGTGGATCTTGATCGGCTGTAGTGTTGATCAGTTGTGTCATGGATCTGCTGGCTCGTGGATCCGTTGAGTTGTGGACCGTGGATTGTGTGAGTGGTGGTGGATCAGGTGGATCTTGATGGGTTGTAGTGTGGATCAGTTGTTTTGTGGATCGGGTGGATTGTGGATTGGATGGATTGTTTGTGTCATGGATCATGGATCAGTTGTGTCGTGGATCAGGTGGATCTTGATTGTTTGTAGTGTGGATCAGTTGTGTCGTGGATCCGTTGAGTTGTGGACCGTGGATTGTGTGAGTTGTGGTGGATCAGGTGGGTCATTGATGTCTCCTCCACTGTTTCATTGTGACTCAGATGTTCTGGTCATGAACTTGTTGTGTTTCTGTTCTCAGGTTTGTTCTCTTTGATCAGAACCGAGTTTCACTCAAACATTCGGGTCAAATTCTTCCCAAGGAAGAACACAACAAAGTCACTCAACAGAGGTTGTTGTCACTTCCTTGAAGTTTGTGTCTTTTTCTTGTTGCACTTTTTCTATTCTTCTTTTCACTTTAGTCCATCATATCACATTGCAGCAGTCTGTCATGTTGTGCAGTTTGTCCCACCACAGATCCAAACCATTAAACTACTGCCTCTGTGCTTTGTGATGTGTTGTTCTAGATTTAGCAATCAAAGGTGAATTTTTCTTTACTTTTGAGGCCTGTTAACCATGCAAACAGAAACTTTATGGATTTTGTATAGATTTAAGGCTTCAAGTTTTCAGGAAGTGGGTGTTTTTGTTGTCACGTAGTGTGTTGCTCTTGCAGGTTGTGCGTTAAGCAGCTTATCCTTATTGCTTTGCTGGCTCAGAGTCTGTTCCTTCAGCAGCGTCGTTGCCAGGAAGTGAACCCTGTGTGAGTCAGTGTGTGTGTTTGTGCGTTTTAAAGTCTCTGTGTCTGTTCTTGGTAATAGACATACATCAGTTTTAGTGTTTCTGTCTGACACACTGTTTCTTTAATGCCAGCTTCATTCAAACTTTCCACTTTTTCTGATTTTAACACACACACACAGAGTTGGACTGGTTTCCCTGAATAGTGACTCACCGTTCCTCTGTCATGGCCTCCTGGTCAGAACAGCAGCTGGACTGCTCTGGAACCTAGTTGGAGTTGAGTCGGGCTGCCACGAGTAGTCCACTAATCGACGACTAATTTAATAGTCGATTAGTTGTTACTTTATATTATACAGAGTCAGAGTGTAGTAAAGTTGAAAGTTATAATGACATTCTGGAGCTTTTTGGACTATTTTGGCATTTGTTAAGATTTTTTAGGCTATTTTGGAGTTTCGCTAATATTTCAGCTACATGCTAGCTGCTTTTGTTAATACAGGATTTTTTGTTTTGAAGTTTAGAAAATATTTCAGCTATGTGCTAGCTGTTTTTTTTCTACTAATTTAAGCTTTATTTTTAGGCTGTTTTTGAGTTAGACTCGTATTTACATTCTAGCTGTTATGGCCGATTTTGGCTTTTTTCAGTTTTTTTAGGCCATTCTGAAGTTTAGGTATTATTTAAGCTACATGCTAGCTTTTTTGACTAACCTAAGTTTTTTCTGTTTTTTTAGGCTAATTTGGCATTTAGCTAATATTTCAGCTGACTTTCAGCTCAAGAGTTTTCAGCTATCAGCTTCAGTGTTTTTAACTACCAATTTCAGCATGTTCAACTATCAGCACTAGCATCTTCAGTGACCAAATTCAGCTTACAGCATTCACACCAGCATTATTGCAGGTAATGTTATATCTAGTTTGTAGCTAGTTTAAAGCTAATGATGGTTAAGATGTGTGCTTCATATTCAGTCTGTGCATGACCCGATTAGTCGACTAATCGAAAAAAATAATCAGTGATTAGTCGACTATTAAAATAATCATTGTGGAGGCGCTAGTGTTGACTTTGGTTTCTCCTCAGATCCGCATCAGGTCAGTGAGGTCTTTCACTCTGGCACAAGCAGAGGTGAAGGTTAGCCGGCCGTGGCTCACTGCCAGGTCTGTTCAGGCCAATCCTTCCGAACCTGAAGGGGGGTTCTGGCAGCGTGGTGACCCGGAGCAGAGGAGCTGCCGGGGATTCAGTCCCTGCTGAGCGGGGTCGCTGCTTCAGTGTCGGGCTGTGTGGACCTGCTGCCCATCCTGACCCAGGACTCACTTTCTCCTTTACATTCTTAGCAGCTCAGGCTTTTTATGGACAGATCAGCTTTAGAGCTACTGGCAAAGTCCTCAGCTGCCCCCCCCCGCCCTCGGAAAGGTGTTTGTTTTTCTGTCCCATCACTCAAACCTGAAATAGCCTTCTGTCTCTGATGTGCATGAGTCCATGTTTAGTTCTGGATCCACAGGAGTTTGTTTTAGTGAGTCACGTTTGTTTGGCAAATTTAGGATTACAACCACAATTAACAAAGCTAATAAACATGGAAACATTTACCAAAAAACAATCAAATGCATTATTCTAAAGGATTTATCCCATCTATAACTTTGTTTGTGTTTTAACCCAACAGTCAGGAAGGAAATAATGTTTCACAGAAAGACTGAGTCGTTCAGGGTCTGCCACACCTTCACTCAGCAGCGTCTGGGATAGGCTCCAGCAACCATGTGACCCAATAAAGCAGAGGTGTCAAACTCAATCCCTCAAGGGGCAAAAATCCCAAACACGCCTTATCTAGGGGTCTGAACGGAATAAACATTTATTGAACAAACTACATTTTTAAACTTTCAAACTGTAACTTTTTAACATAATCATGAACTACTGTAGATATATGGCATTACCCACAATAATGCTAGAGTGAATGTGTGAATCCTCTTTGCATGAATTCTGTAAGCTGAATTTGGCCGCTGAAGATGCTAGTGCTAATAGCTGAAAACGCTGAAGTTGATAGCTCAGAATACTGATGCTGATAGCCAGCTAAAATAAGCTAGATGCTTAATTAGCCTAAACAAAAAAAAGAAAACAAACTTAGGTTAACTAAAACAGATATCATGTAGCTGAATAAATAGCTAAATTTCAAAATATACAAAAAAAAACTGAAATAAGCCTAAATTAACTAAAACATGTACATTTTAGCTAAACTCCAAAATAGCTTAAAAAATCTTAAAAAATACCAAAATAGCCCAAAAAGCTAGCAGAATGCCCATTTTTTTAAACTTTAAAACCTTAACTTTTTAACATAATTATGAATGATAAAATTCAGGAATATTATTCCAGAATAAATCAATTTAAACCTTAAATAACTTTCAATATTTTACTCTCTATAGTGTGGGGTTCAGTGTCTTGCCCAAGAACACTTCGACACATGGACAGACAAGGCGGGAATCGAACCTGCAATCTTCTGATCAGGAGTCGACCGCCCGTCCGCCGCACACGGCCGCCCAACTGATTGAGCAGGCTTAGAAGCTGGATGGACGGACGTACTCAGGAACGTTCACTGAGGGTCTTTAGTCCGTTCACAGCAGGATGAAGAGGTCATAATTGTTACCGTGGTAACAGAGCATCACACCCACGCTCTGTGGGCTGGTGACCATGTTGTGAACAGATGGAGATGAAGCAGCTCATATGTTTGTGTATCTGTGAGCGAGGACCTCAGTGTTTCACCAAGACGTTTGTCATTTAGACGGAGCTCAATCAGCTGATGGATGGTTGGTGACAGTCCACTAAAGCATGAAACATTGATGAAGACTCCCTCCATTCAAAGAGCAAACCCAACAGCCTACCAATGAGAGGCAGAGGAGTGCTGATGGGAGGGGTTTGCTCAGGATCTGCTCGTCTCAGGGTTTCCTCCTCAGATCAATGATGGACCTGCTTTTCCGTAAACAAGTAAAATCATGCAGAAATCCGTGGTCGCTGCTGCTGTCAGTGCTTCAGTGCTTCTTTCACACATGCTCAGGTCGTGTTTGGTTGTCATGGTGACGGATTCAGCAGCTGTTTGTAACGCTCAAACCCTCATCTTGGGGCTGAACGGCTGCTGCAACAAAAGCTTATGATTCCCTGAAAACGCAGCGGTCGCCCGCGTGCTGACCTCAGAGCGACTCCGCCCGGGTCGCTGGTGGAACGCCGGAGCTGCTGAGCAATCAGGAAAACGAAGGGCTGAGCAGGAGCAGAGGAAGGAAGACAATCCTCCGGCTTTAGGCACAATCTGCAACCGCTCTCCCCCTCAGCCTGAGCGCCGTGCTGTCAGTCTGACGTCTGTGGACTCATGAATGATTCAGGAGGACTCCTGTGCTCAGTGGAACACAGGAACCTTCCCAGTGTTCTCCCATGAACGGATTATTTTCAGACAGATGTGTCCTCATCCTCCAGCTGAGTCTGCAGAGCAGATTCTGCAGTAAACGGAGCTGTGGTGCTGGAACGTCTCCCTGAAAACTTTAATGTTGAGATCTGCTCTGAAGAAAAGGTTCTGAAGCTTCTGTTGGGCTAAACCTCTTTTACTTGGTTTATTGTTTAACAATGTCAAAGTCAAGGCCCGGGGGCCGGATCCGGCCCTCCGGGTAATTCTATTTATTGTTATTAATGACCCGGAGTTATCTTGGGCTTTTTTCCTTACTTGTATAATTTTGACCAAATATATTTTTATGGAGAGTAAAATATATAAAGTTATTTAAGGTTTAAATGGATTTATTCTGGAATAATATTCCTAACTTTTTAATATTCATTATTGTAGGAGCCATAATGAGGTGACACAGGTGTAGCTTAGCGGCGTCAGCCTGGTTGTGGGCGTGTCACTGTCGGCGCACACGTCACAGAGTTGTGAAAGGTGCTCACTTGTCACCTGGGGATCATGCATGGATGAGGATGTGGGGTGAACCCCTGGCGGTGGTCATATAATTTGTTGACCGCGTTAAATTGGCCACAAAAGTCTGTCACAGCTGGATTGTTCGTTTTGTTTTTCGTTTGTACTGTATGGACTGGAAACCTGCAGATAAAGACAATAAACATATCGCAGCAGACAGACGCTTTGGAGTCGTTTTGTTTGGAACGCGCGTCGGACAAAGCAAGCCGGTGTAGGTACCACATCTACTCGGGGTTCTGACACCCCAAGTAGATGTGGTACCTACACCGGAGTTTAGCCCACAGCGGCCCTCAACTAGGATTATGCCGCAACAAAATCGTCAACAAATTATGACTCTCGGAGACATCGAACTGTTGGATTAATAACCTGGATTGCCTGGATTACAAAAGCGCTTTTGAGGATTTATCTACGGGACATTGAGGACACTACTGGATTGCAGCGGCGGACTACGTTCACTCATAAACAAGCTGGTAC
>NC_050520.1:20297668-20331637 GCF_002922805.2 Oryzias melastigma
GCTGACTGTCCCTCGACCAATAGGAGGCAGGCTGAGGAGGGACTTGGAGGGAAGACCACCTGAACAGGTAGGGGAGCTCTGGGGTTTTGGAGCATCTGATGCAGGGTGAGTCACTGCAGGTTTTACAGTAGCTCTGAGCTGTAGAAGAGAGATGCTGCTGAGTTCAGTGTGTTCATGTTGATGTGAAAGGTGGAGATGTTGTGCTGCTAACGTTTAAAACCTACTCCAGTGAAAATTGTGTTTTTAACTTGTTCTTGTAGCATTGTTCTGCTAATTGAGGACATATGTTAAAAACATAAACGCTTAAATAAGTATTTCTTTCTTCAAATCGTTGTGAATCAGAAGAAAAAACATTGCTCAAAAAAGATTTTTTTTGTGACAGAAATCTGCTGGGTGGGCTGCAGTCTCCCTGCTCCGCTCCATTCTGATCATCCACTTACAGACAGACAGATCCATGAACGTCTTTGTTTTCCTGGTCTGGAATCTGGATCAGAACTGTACGTCTGGATAGCAGCAATATTGCCGTACTTTTTGTTGCACCACAAATGCTAGGTTGGGCGTGTGAGGTGCTATAAACTAGAGAGAGAGTGTAAACTGATGGAGGATGGGAAATTAGGGTGGGCTTACTCAGTGCCAATAGCCCCGCCCACAACTCAAAAGTGAATTTTTAATGAACTCCTGCCGTGCAGCAGATATTATGTCCTAGAAAACCACACACGTTTCTAGATTTTGCCTAAAGACATCATAATCATAATGAGAAGACCACTAGAAACGGTTTGAAAACAGATCCAAAGATGATCAGAGTGAGACTTTAAAGTGGGGCTGCCACGATCAGTCGACTAATCGACTATTAAAATAATGAACGACTAATTTAGTAGTGGATTAGTCGTTACTTTGTATTAAATGGAGTCAGAGTGTAATAAAGTTGAACTAAGTTGTGAGCGTTCAGCACCAGAAAATTAACTTTTTTTATATTTGAGTCAGAGAGACCAAAACTTTCTCTTTAGTGAAAAAGAGTTCCTGGTTTCAGATGCCGACCTCATTAATTGTGTGAATGTTTAGTAATCATTCACGCTACAGTGATTCTCCTGCTCCTTTCTGTATGCTTTTCAGCCCGTAAAAACTCAATCACACTTTCAGAGATTTCAGCAATCTTTGTATCAAAACGTTCGGCTCTTTCGGGACATTACTGCTTGTGTTTTTGGTATTTATAAACTTTATAGTTTTTGAAATATTGAGCAGAATAAGCCCCATAGGAAATGAATGAGAAAGTCTTCAAATGTTAAGTAGATTAGCAACAAAACTTTAAATATATTCATGAGCTATTTTCATGTTTTAGAGTCGTGGTCAAAAACATTTAGAGTTTAGCTAATATTTTAGCAACATGCTAACGGTTTTGACTAATTTAGTTATCTACTGAGGTTTTTCTAGGCTAATTTAGAGTTTAGCTTCTATTCTTGAAACATGCTAACGGTTTTGACTAATTTAGTTTACTGTGGAATTTGACACGATTTTAGAGTTTAGCTAGTATCTAATCAATGTGCTAGCTTTTTTGGCTAATTTGGCACCTCCTGAGGTTTTTTTATGCTAATTTGGAGTTTAGCTAATATTTTACCAACAGGATAACTTTTTTGACTAATATAGTTTATTCAGGAATTTTAGGCTATTTTGGAGTTTAGCTAGTATTTAGGCAACGAGCTAGCTGTTTTTTCTAATTTGAAATCTACCAAGTTTTTATTTTTAGGGTGTTTTTTGGAGTTTCGTTCATATGTAAGCAACACAATACATATTTTTGCAATATTATCATGTATTAAGTTTTTTTTAGCAATTTTACTACAACATTTTCAGAAATTGAGGTAAACTTTAGTGCTCTGCCATAGTTCTTTAATGAAATTTCCAGTCTTTATGAAATTTAACATTTTGCAAACAGCTTTTGCATCTTCAGTAAATCCCTGCAGCAATAAAAGTCAATTGCGTCACCTTTTTCCGCAAAAAGCTTCAGCCTCTTCAGTAAACACTTTCAGCAAAATGCATTCACACTAACATTATTGCAGGTGATGCAACTTTTCTAGTGTAATCTTGTTTTAATACCAGAAACTAATGAAGGACAGAGACTGCACAGTTCATTAAAAGTTTAATAAACTATCTTCTTCATTGTCTTTACTTTAAGTTAGTTTAAAGCTAATGATGGTTACGATGTGCTGTACATTCACTTTGCACTCGACCAGATTAGTTATCAGTCGACTATTAAGATAATCGTTTGTGGCCGCACTACTTTAAAGCAGTTTAAATTCGGTTCAGAATAGAATTCATGTAAAGGAAAAACATCCTCCATCACATCTCAACAGCTACAGACAGACCTGTGGCTCCAGCCTCAAATTCAGGAATGTCAGCAGAGATCCATCAGGAGTCCATCAGTCAGCAAACAAGCTCCTGTCTGGACACACTGCACTGACGCACTGCCATGTGCTCAAGTCCAATGTAGAGAGCAGGACTGGTTTCACTGCTTTGCAACAAGAGTCGCATGAGAGTAAACAGAAATTCATGGAAGAGTCAACAGTACAGCGGGGGAGTCCGCACAGGTCCTCTCCGTCTGTTTGACCCAAACAATCTGCTGCTCCAGCATCATCGTTCATCCCATCCTGGAGGCTAAACAGTTCAAAGTATCAGTGATTTTTCAGCTCTACTTTAATTTTTTAAGCTTGTTTTGCTTTCCTCCTTTTCACAAAGAAACCCTAGTGTCTCTGATCCACAGCTTAATTGTCACAGAACAGGCAGATCTGTTTGTCCACAAGTCTATGCATCAGAATGGAGCGGAGCAGGGAGACTGTGGCTCGCTGATTGTAGTTTCTTCATAAGAACTACAAGTTTTTTCAAACAGCATTTCTTTATCTGCTCCTGATTCACAAGTATTTAAATAAAGAAATATTCAGAAATGTTGTTTAATTCTCAAACTCTTTCATACATCATTAGAAAATTCCGCAAAAACACTGTTTCCAAAGTACGTAAGTACCTAAACGTAAAGCTCGCTGCGGTAAACCCAGTGGTCAGCAGGAGTTTGTTCAGAGCAGCTACAGAAGCTGAAAGGTCATCCAAAGAGTAAACAGCAGCAGATCAACAGCAGATCCAAATGTTCATGATGTGTCCAGTTTCAAACCAGGACGACTGGCTCCCAGTGATATACGTCATGCAGCTCCTCCTTCACCATGTCCTGAATATATAGAACTGACTGTAAATATGTAAGGATTTCTGAAAAGTCTTCAGTATGATCCTAATGTGGTGAAGATTTGAACAGCTAAAACTCAGCTGAAGATCTGAACAGTGAAAGTGTAACATTGAAACTATGGAGAGATGGACCTAAGGTTCTTCCTGCTGCAGCTTTAAAGTTGAGCTCCCAAGCGAGAGACGCAGAAGAGATGCAGTCAAGCATCCAGACTTCCTGATCATCTGAAGGTGCTGCATGTTTGTAGAAGAATTAGCTCAAGCAATCTTTTCCTTTTAGCAGCTCCCGTCGGTGTGGAAGCAGAGGTCAGAGGTAACCAAAACAAGTGTTAGTATCTGGAATCACTGGGTGGGCTGCTCCCGAGTGCCGCAGAGCAAACCTGCTTTGTTGTGATCAAGCTGGAACATGCTGGGCGTGCTCAGGCCTCTGTCTGCACCGCAGTGCATTCCTGTCCGCTCCAACATGAGCCGGCGTGAGGCCTCGCACTGGGATGGTCCTCCCACCTCGCTGAAATGTGAGAGCGGCTGGGACGGACCGGCTGTGAGGGCTTGAAGTGAGCAGAAGGGTGACTTGTTGTGTGGTGGAAGTAGACGCTTTGAGAAGAGCTGCCAAAAATGGTCAAAGAGAAGAATGACAACAAAAAACAAGATGTGTGGGATTCACTGAGGGGAGAAACCAAGTTTTCTATGGTGATGGTGGTGCGGGTGAGGTTTGACTGTATAGGAGAACTGGATCGAGTAACTGTGACATCACCCACAGAAATCGGTTCATTTAACCCAGAGGTCGGCAACCTTTAACAGTAAAAGAGCCATTTGGACTCGTTTTCTACTGATCTAAACCTAGAAGGAGCCTTACTTTAGCCTTTAAGAAATTTGGGTTTGCATTTAGGATCTTTTTTAAAATAAAAAATAAGAATCATGTCTATTTTCTGGCATGGACAAAATCAAAAGTTTTAAAAGAAGCTAGCACTTCTCAAAATGTTATTTATTTTTATTTTTATTTTATTTTTTTACACTTGACAAAAGCTCAAATAACTTCTTTTCAAAATAAAAGATGCTCTGTGTCAAGCAGGATCATCTCAGTGCAGCTCTGGACAGATAGTAGGAGCGCTCTTTTATAAATACAGTTTGATTTGATTTGATTAGTAACTATTGTTCAGCATTGGATAATGTGTTTGTAGCTCATAAAAGATCAAACTTTTTAACAAAGTTTTGCTTTGCATATAAAATCTGTTCATTCTGTTAAGACGTGGAGCTGGTCTTTAGACTTTATCCATTTGCCGTTGTGGCTCCATCTTGGCTAGCTGAAAAAAGTCGCTAAAATCATTGGAAGTGACCGTGAAGACTCTTGGGAATTTCTAAATTTCTATTATTATTAGTTTATTTTTAGGTCCATCCATTTCAATACGCCCCCAAAACCAGCTCCTCTAAGCCAAAAACCTTCATCCATCCATCTTCCTGACCGCTGTGTCCCTTTTGGGGTCGTGGGGGTGCCGGAGCCTATCCCAGCTACTGATGGGCGAAGGCGGGGTTCACCCTGGACAGGTCGCCAGTCTGTCTCAGGGCCTCAATCACACACACATTCACTCTCACATTCACACCTAGGGGCAATTTAGAGTCACCAATGAACCTACGAAGCATGTTTTTGGACTGTGGGAGGAAGCCGGAGTCCCCGGTGAAAACCCACACATGCACGGGGAGAACATGCAAACTCCACATAGAAAGGTCCCAGCTTGGAGTCGAACCGGGGCCTTCTCGCTGTGAGGCGAGAGCGCTAACCACTGCGCCACCGTGCAGCCCCAGAGCTGTTTTTCAAAAAATGCACTTTTTTTTTTTCTAGAAATTGTGTTTCCATTAAAGATAACTAATTGTCAAAAATCCAATTAGCTAAATTTCAGAATTACTGTGAAAGCAGGTGGGGTTTGGGGTAAATAAAGGGAGGGGGCTGCTTCACTCAGGCGTTTGGGGAGCACAGCTCCACTAAGAAGTAAAAGAATTGACCAGAAACAACGTTTGTGGAGTGTTTTCTTCTGTGGGCGACTTATGTGGTGCTCGAGGGTGACCTGGCGCCCACGGGCGCCGTGTTGGTGACCCCTGGTCTAGTCTATAATTATGTTAAAAAGTTACGGTTTTAAAAATGTAGTTTTATTGTGTTCAATGAATGTTTATCCTGTCCAGCCCGCGACCTAAGGTGTGTTCTGGATTTTGGCCGTTGTGGGATTGAGTTTGACACCCCTGCTGTAGAGAATCAATGGTAAATGGGTAAGGGGTTTTATCTAAACACTCTGTGGCTTCCATAGTCATCTTTTAGCGGCCCAAAAGATGAGCTGTGGTGGGCCAAATTTGGCCCGCGGGCCCCACTTTGGGCACCTTCTGTAGATCAGGCATATTCAGATCAGCTGTTTTTTGTTGGTGTAAGTGTGGATCTTGACAGATCTGAGACTGAATGACATTTGGGGCAGGCAGAGGGGAGGGCCTTAACCCCTTCACGCCTGAATTTATTCCCAGCTATGAAAAAAGATATTCACTTGTGTTTTTACTTCTTAGTAAACGCTACATGAAGGTAATTTTGTAGCTGATTTGAGACAACAGGCATGAAAGGTCTTGATCTGTAGACCTCTGATGGGTTTGGGGGCAGCCTGGATGTGGGAAAAGCTGAATGAAGAAGCACGGTGCCTCACCCATTCCTCCCTTTTCCTTTCTGACTCAGACCCCACCCCCACCCCGCTGCTCCTCTCTGTTTTTCATCTTTGGTTGGTTTTGTTTGTCATCTCCTCTACAAAGTGGGAGGTGATTCATGTTCACATAAGGGAGTTCGGTTTCCATAGCAACACGGGTCAATATTTACGTCCCCTCCTCCTTTTTGCAAACCTAAATCTGATCTGCTCTCACTGGAAAACCAAACAAACGTAGAACCGTCAGAGCAGGTGGGATGGGAAGCAGATTGTGGGCGGAGCTCCAAGTCCTGCTGACTTAGAGGACAGACGGTCAGCTGCTGGACAGTGATGAAGGCCACCGCTGACTTCCTGTCTGGACTCACCTCCAACACACAGAGCAGATGCTAGCGTGTTTGTTCACCTGCCCGTTTATCACACACCTGCTGGGAACTGAGCGCTCACACTCAGGTGATTCTGGAGTTTTGATAGTGTCTTCTCTTCCAGCAGCAGCAGTAACTGTAACTCCACAAAACCACACCTGAACTTCCTCTGCGAGCAGAAGCCAGCCGCTTCAGTCATCTGAGTGTCTTGGATCTCCTGCAGAGATCACCACTTTTCCATGAAATGTTGTGTGTTTGTGTGTCTGCAGGTGTCGTACATCATCGGTGTGAATGGAACGGATCACATCGTGCATCTGGAGAGGAACCGGTGAGTAAATCTGGAGTCTGGGACTGACCAACAGCTGTTTTTGCTTCAGCGTTTACTTTGACTCCTCTGTCCTCGGACTGCTCCTTCACCCTCACACACTGCAGTGGTTGAACATGAGAATCAGGGAGCCGCTCTGCAAACACATTCATGTTTTCCATAATTCCTGCATAAAGCACGTTGAACTGATTCTTTATTTAGTTGGGTCGCCAGATGTTGAAGGGTTAAAAAGAAATGACAATTTCTGTTTTTTCTTAGCTGTACATTGAAAACTATTTTTTGTCAGAAAAATTACAATTAAGTTATTTAAAAAAAGAGTTCATAGATTTGAACTGATTAATGTGGTTAAGAATAGTTTAAGCCCCGCCTCCTCCTTGAGCCTTTGAAGAAAGCTGTGCAGAAACCTCAGTGATGTCACAGTTACTGAGTGTCCTGTAGACCTTTATCTGCTGTGATGATTGGGATGTTCTGATTCTTTTGTATCAGAACTCTGCTGATGGTCCAATGGGATCAGGGGTGTCATCACATGACAGCAGAGTTTTGTCTCAGACGTCAGCAGCTGCAGATCAGACGTTCTCTCAGAAGATCCCATCAGAGTGCAGAGGAGTCATGACGTTTGAACCCCCAGCCTGTGGTATCTGCTGTCAGACCACTGCACCATGTCCCTCCACTCTGAGGTTCTGACGGTCAACTGTCTGTGCAGTTAAAGGATGCAAAGAAAATATAGATTTTTTATGGTTTAAATAACTGATGATTTTTGTTTCTATAACAAACTTTTTTCTGAATCTGTTGGAACACGGTGGGTCTGGGACGAGCTTCCTCGTGTCTCTGCATCTCCATCCGTTCAGCAGCTCAGCTTTCTTTGATCGTTTCTCTTTTTTCAATGCATTTCAGGGTTTTATGGGGTTAAATGTCTTGATATGTTTGTCATCCATCCAGTATTGATCAGGTGTGGACAGAATCATTTTTCTGTATGAGGCTTTTTATTGAGACTTTTGCTTTTAGTAACAAATAAATCAGATAGCTGTTTTTCTTCCTGCTCAGTTTTTCATATTTTTTTTAGAAGAATCAAATAAATAAATCAGAGCAACGTAGATGGTCAGCGTGGAGCTTCATCCTCACAGGTGAGCATCGCCACAGTGGATGGAGGGAGGATTTGTCAAGGAGGCCTCTGTCACAGCTCCTGTCCAAATGCTGGTCAGTTCCAGCTGTCGCTCGGGATTATGGGGTTTTGGAGTTGAGGATCAGATGATTGGAGGAGCTGGTCCTCAGTCACAGACATGCAAGCACTCAACGGATCATTTCTGTTGTCACACACAGGATCCTGTATGGGAGAACTTGTGAAAATGAGTGATAGTTTTAGTGGACATGAAGTGTGAAATAAACAAAGTATCAATAACCAAAAGGTCATCTCAATATTTTGTAATGTAGCCCTTTTTGGTGATGAAACAGGTCAATTGTCTGTCTTCTTGCTTATTGTTGGAGTTAAATCTTCATTTTCTGATCCATTTTACAAGCCAATTCTATGAAAATCATTTTTTTACACTCTGTCTCTGAAAGTGTTTCCACAAAGAACATTACAGCCCAAATTTAGCTTTTAAAATTTGGAAAACTTGCAGAATCTGTGACTGATGTACACTTTTACTGTTTACTCACCGTTTTCGCTGCATTCCCAAAGAAACATCCGAAAAGACAGAGTGGTATCGAGCTGAAGGTTTGGATTCTCCATCAAACTCTTGAGCTCAGTCAGGCTCTTCTGTCCCTTCTTCTCCACATCTTTTCCTGTCTGCACAGAAGCCAAAGTAAGAGCTTTAGGTCAGATGTTTTCCTTCAATGTGAAGATGTAAAACCACAGGAGAGACACATCATCCTCATCCTCATTATCATCATCATCATCATCATCCGCATGAGTGTAGCCCCTAAACTTACCCGGGCCATGCTTCTTGTTTCCAGCCTGCTGATGCCTGCAGACTTCACCGTCTTCACCTACAGCAAGAACGGATCTGTCATCACATCCAGACCTTCAGTCCAGGTAACACCACACTCGGCATCATGGGAATTCATGGAGCAAAACACTCTAAAATGACAAAACCCAGTTCAGTCAGATTTGGTTCAAAGTGTTTCTGGATCTCTGAAGGTCATCAGCCTGCTTTGTGTGACTGATGATTTTAAGACATGAATGGTCCTTTCTACGAGAATTGTAGTAAAGAGGAATGCTGAGCTCTGTGATCTTTGCTGTGCAGCAACAGCTTGTTGAAGAGGCCGTTTCAACAGAGCAGGTGTAGTTACACCAACAGTTTGTCCAGTCATGATGGGCTGGAAACAGTCAGGCAACAAAAGAACACCACAGCAGCACATGTTCTGCAGACAGCAAACATCACCTGGTTTATTGATACAGAGTGAGGCATGCTGGGAGTTCTCTCTGTGCACATGTTTACTCAGTTACCTGTTGCCTGACCTGCCTCCTCCACGCTCTGACTCCTTCATGCTCTGACTCCTCCACGCTCTGACTCCTCCACGCTCTGACTCCTCCACGCTCTGACTCCTCCACGCTCTGACTCCTCCACGCTCTGACTCCTTCATGCTCTGACTCCTTCATGCTCTGACTCCTCCGAGTCCCTTACTGCGCTCTGGTTTCTACTCCATGCTCTGGCTCCTCCACGCTCTGACTCCTCCGAGTCCCTCACTGCGCTCTGGTTTCTACTCCAGGCTCTGACTCCTCCAGGCTCTGACTCCTCCGGGCTCTGACTCCTCCAGGCTCTGACTCATCAATGCTCTGACTCCTCCAGGCTCTGACTCCTTCATGCTCTGACTCTTCCAGGCTCTGACTCCTCCAGGCTCTGCCTCCTCCACGCTCTGACTCCTTCATGCTCTGACTCTTCCAGGCTCTGACTCCTCCATGCTCTGACTCCTCCATGCTCTGACTCCTCCTCCTCCACGCTCTGACTCCTCCACGCTCTGACTCCTTCTCCATGGTCCAGCTCCTATCCCACACTCTGACCTCTCCTTCACCCTCCACACACTGCAGTAGTTGAACATGTGAATCAGAGAGCTTCTCTTATGTTTTCCATAATTCCTGCATAAATCATGTTGAACTGGTCTTCATATATTTGGGTTTTGTGTTGTAAACTGAGTGAAGTGATGACTTAAGTCCCCACAGTCATTTTACTGAGTAAGTTAAAGGCTCTTTGTCTGAAAGCAGTTCTGGAACAGCCAAGAGGAAGTGAAACAGCTAAATCCAGACACACTGCTTGAGGTTAGTCCATCAGATTGAGGCTATGTTGGATGAACAGAGACGTGAGCTCTGTTTCCATGTATAACCTAGTTTGTTTTCTGATGGAATTACAAACTGGGATTGGACTTTCTCCTAGAGGATCCTGGTTTGACGGTAGAAACCGGGTGACTGTAGAAAGCTGCCTGTAATCTTGTTAATGAGCGCGTGCATCTCACACGTTAAGGTTTCACCACTGACACTAAACAGCGAGAAAAAGGTGAATGAGAAATGAGGAATCTCCTGTTCTGTGGATGATGTTTGACTAAGCGGATAACTTAACTGTGCCTTCAGAATCTGTCATGGAAGTTAAAACCTTCCAACATGTACATGTTTTAGAGAAATCAAGAGATTTTTCTTTTCTGTCTTGAACTCAAACAGCCTTTTATTATACTAGAAACTCAAAAATAAGAAGCAAAGCTTCCTAAAAATGGGTTTAAAGCATCTGGAACAGGAGCTCTGAGCTGCATCCGTTCAGGTCTCCACCCAAAGAACAAGTCTGTTATTTTGAAGTTTAATTAAAACGTCAGATTTCTGCCTGAGCTCCATATCAGGAGGAGGAGAGATGTGGGAGCCACAAGTTTGAGTTCCTCTGAAGTACAACATGTCCCCACACATGCACACGCACACACACAGGAAGTGAATTATGAGTTCCCGTGAGCGAATGCAGGAAGACTATGCGTCTCCAGTCAGCTGATTCCTCCCGTTCTCTGTGGCGCTCTCAATCAGGTCCGCTGGTGACGGCACAGTCAGTGGTCTATGTCCAGTCTGCAGTTACAGCTCCCCCTGCTGGCCTCACTGAGTCTCTGTGTTGCAGGACCACTGTCACTATCGGGGCTTTGTTCAGGACATGGAGGGCTCGTCCGTGGCTATGAGCATCTGCAACGGCCTCAGGTGACACACATTAACACACAAACACCCCATCGAAGAAAACGAGCTTCCAGCCCACTGACTTACTGTGAATCATCCTGCAGATTAATCATGCTTCAACAAGGCAGAACAAACTCTCATCAGTGGTGATCAGATCCTGTAGGTCTGAAACATGAAGCTCTTTCTTTAAATGAACCTATGAAATATGAATATATGAAAACCTGCTTTTCCCCCTCCTCCACAAAGACATGTTCCTGTAAAATACCAAAAGTGAAAGGCAGATTTTTTTCTCTAAATTAATTAATGTGAGTGTCTGGGATGAGCTGCAGTTGAAGTGTGGATGGTGAAGTCTCACTCTGACTGAAAAGCAGACGCTCACAGTTTTTCCTCATCTGTGTCCTCAGAGGAGTGATGCATCTCACCACCGACAGCTACGGCATCGAGCCCTTAGACTCCGCCCCCGACCAGCATCTGCTGTACCTCCTACGTGATGTGACGTCACAGCCTCAGGGGTGTGGAACACATCAGCATGAGCCCAGCAATGCCACTGGGCATGTTCAGTCAGAACCAGTGGAAGTCCATCACGGAGAGCACAGGAGGGTCTGTTCAGTCACACAAAAACGCACTGTTGTGTTGTTTGGTTGTCATAGAAACAGATGAGAGAGTACCACGTACCAACGGTTTCATTGTGGGCGCCATTTCTCCTTCTATCCTAATCATGAGAGGGTTTCAGCTACAGCTGTCAAACTATGGCGTTAATCACGATGAATTAATTACAAGCATTTTAGTGCGTTATTTTTTTATTAGTGTTAATCGTATTTTTGCGTCCGATGGTTACTTTCGTGTTACTTTGACATCTGGAGGAGCATTTTAACCCACTCATACCATTGTCATTTAGGAAAAATATGAATATTAAATAAATAATAAGAGCTTCAGTCCAGTTACAGGCCTCTTTTCGAGTTTTTTTTTTTTTTTCCAAAAGAGGACTGTTTAATAGGCAGTGCGTCATGTTCTCATGGTAACAGCTTCAGTGCGAGGACCGCACGAACCGGGCACCACTCTAGCTTCTTTCTGAGAAAGGTGATTGACATGAATTGTTCAAAAAAAGCTTAATTTTAGAGGGAACGTTCACTCTTTGCAATCGTTTTTGTTCAGATAATGAAGAAAAGTTTTTTTATTTTTAAATAAAATAAAATAACAAAGTCTAAATAGTTGAATACCTCTGCTGTGTTTCATTCCTTCCTTCTTAGATTCTCTTCTTCATTTCTTTTCTGTTGAATAAAATTCACCCGGACAGGTTAAAGTGAACTATAGAATCTCTCTCATGTCTTTTCTACTGTCTTGCTGTTGTGATAAACTGTGGTATAAGGTATATCAACATTTGAATTATGGTATTAATAAGAATTTTCTGTTTTAAGATTTTTTTGGATTTTATTATGTAGTTATTTGTTTGAGATTGAAAAGAAATTACCCATGGGTGGTGTCAAAGTGAAAGTTAGAGGTCGTTTTATGTTCATCTTTTTCTGTAACACAATGTAACAAACTCACATAAAATATCTCAAAATGAGGATATTAACAGCAATTATTAGGTTCAAAATATTGCGATTAAAATTGATTCATTAATTACAAGTCTCAAAAAAATGTAATCGCATGACTAGTTTCAAACATACTGAAGGAAATCTAATCTAATCCATCGGACCAACTTAATGTTTTATGTATGGTTTTGGGTCAAGCAAAATATAAAAATTAGCAAAAAAAACAAAATCTGAAGACACACAAAATGATCAACAAAAATTCTTACAAAATGACAAGAACTATTCACAATTGGTGCATAATCTGTCTGACTTTAACCCTTTAATGCTATCAGCGTGAGCTGCTTTCCTCCTTCAGAATCTACTGGAGTTATCGTGGTAACTGTTAAAAAGTTACAGTACTTGAAAGATTTTGTGTTTAAGCGTCACCGGTGACGCCTCAGGGGTTAAAGGGTTAAAGTCTTTCCCTCCTGCTAAGATTCCATGCTGTGACTCTAAACTACGGCCCGCGGGCCGGATCTGGCCCTCTTGCACATTTGGCCCGGCCCCCCAAAACTGTTTTTTTTTTAGGTTTTTATACTATTTTGAAGTTTGGCTAATATTTCAGCTACATGCTAGCTGTTTTGGCTAATTTAGATTTTTTTTTGTTGTTTTTTGTCTAATTTGGTATTTCGCTAATATTTTAGCTATATATCTAGTTTTTAAAATGTTTTAGTATTTTTTCTATGAAGATTATAGAAATGAGTTAAATTTTGGCTATGTGTGGCTTTCTGGAAAACTGTAAAAGTTTACGTTTAGGCTGTGATTGTTACTCTTTTTCTGTTAACCTCCAAACCGACCCCACATCAGAGAAGAAAACTCTTATGTGACCCTCACAAAGTTTGGGGACCCCTGCTCTAAAACCCAGCCGTCTCCTCATCAGATCCCTGACTGGAGCAGGGTTTGTTCTTCAGCTTAAACCCCTCTGCTGTGTTCCAGATGAAGAGAGCGGTTCTCCATAAAACTCACTATGTGGAGCTGCTGCTGGTGGTCGACAACGACAGGGTGCGTTTCTCTTTTCCTAACGGTCTTTGTCTTCCTGCAATGAGAGAAAGCAACGAGAACCTGAAGGATGTGTTCCTGTGCGTTCTACTCCCTTTAGTACAACTACATGAACCAAAACCAGACCGCCGTGAGAGAGGAGATGGTCCAGCTCGCTAACTTTGTGGACAGCGTGAGTAGACGGACGCTAGCGCACACCTCTGTTAGGGCATCTTTGGCTCCACATGTTTAGATGAGGCTGCCTCAACATGTTTTGGCGGGACTTCTGAAGATCTAAGGGTGGGGTTGTGGTAGGTCACGGTTGCCATAGTAACGTTACTCAAGGTCAGAGATTGTGTTTTGTTACATCTTTCAGACAATCTGTGCCAATTTTGTCTGGTTATATGTGTGTTTTGTTTGATATTTGTGTGTGCAGATTTACATGCAACTGAATGTTCGGGTGGTTCTGGTCGGTCTGGAAATCTGGACTCACCAGAACCCAATAAGCACTGAGGGAGAAGCTGGAGAAGTGCTGAGTCGCTTCACACAGTGGAGGGAGAAGGAGCTGGTTCCCCGCCGCCGCCATGACTCCGCTCAGCTCATCCTGTTAGTACCGACCTTCAGGGCGGGGGGGCTCATGAAGCAGCAGGTCTTTGATGCTGGACACTAAAGTAGGATCACAGCAGGTTGTTACTTCAGCTGTACAGTGGTCCCTCACTACAACACGCTTCACCTTTCCCCAAGTGCGATTCTGCATGCTTCATTTTGTTTAACGGTCCATTGGGTTCTAGCGCTGCCACGATTAGTGGATTAGTCGACGACTAATCGTCTATTGAATTAGTCAGCAACTAATTTAATAGTCGATTAGTCAATTATTATTATTATTTATTTTATTTTAAAACTACGATGCATGAAGAGGAAGCACGTTGTGAGTGAGTATGATAACGATGAGGAGGGATCATCATGTGGGTAAGCTAACAGTGAACAATGATCCTCTGAAACTTTCCTCACACTCTGGAGGCTAGCTAAATGGTCTTTCTGCAGACATGGAGGAAAGCTAAATCTGCTGCATCGAGCAGGAGCATGGTACAGTCTGGAATACTAGAGTCAGAGTGAGGCTGAATACAGCTGTGAGCGTTCAGCATCATAAATGTACTTTAGTTCCATTTGAGTGACTGAGACCAAAACTTTATCTTTAGTGAAGATTTATCTTTACTCATTAGATTTAAGTCTTTTTTTTAACACCAGAAGCAAATGAAGGACAGAAGCTGAACGATTCATTAAGGCTTAATAAACTCCTCTTTATTTTTAGTTAGTCTAAAGCTAATGATGGTTAAGATGTGTGTTTACATCCAGTTTACTCATGACCCGATGAGTCGACTAATCGGTCAAAATAATTGGTGATTGGTCGACTATTGAAATAATACTTTGTGGCAGCACTATTGTGTTCTGCGTCCTGATTGGCTGTAGATCTTTGTCTGTCAGTCTCCTCCATGCAGTCTGTCAGCTACCAAAGATGATAGATGATCTTAGTTTTTATTTTAACAAACTGGACTTAACTTCTATGAAGACTTGAACTTTCAGAGTTTCACCAGGAGAGAAAAGTCTAAAAATCTTAATGTCTGTTGGAGAAAACTCTATAAAGTGTGTAGGGGAGTTTTACAGCTCACTCCGGTTATCTTCTGATATATTTTCACATCGTTCCCAGTGGTCTTTTATTTATGATTAAGCCGTTTTCCAAAGTGTTGTTTTCTAGTATAGGTGGGACTGTTGTCTTAGGAAGACTACCCCACTTCCTGTCACCCCTCTATTTATACTCTTTCCTAAAACGCAATATTGTTTCTATCCTGATGTACAGTTCTGATCCAGATTCCAGCTCAGACCAGGAAAACAAAGACGTTCATGTATCTGTCTGTCTGACAGCTGATGATCAGAATGGAGCGGAGCGGGTCGCCCGGTGTATTTTCTGGGTCACGACTATAAACTTTTTCTAACAGCATTTTTTTTTCAAAACAAAACATGAAAGAGAATCTGATTGTTTTCCTCTTAAAGTTTGATATTTTTCTTATACAGATCAAAAGATTGGTATTTTTATTTGATATATTTACTCATTTTTTAGTTACGCTGGGCTTGTTTGTTCTGAAACGTCAGACTTTTCTCCCAAAAGTGCGACTTATACTCCAGAGAGACTTACATTTCTTCTTCTTGATTTGACTGTTTTTGCTCTTGTGACTTATATGGTGCACATTTCTGTATCAAATAGGACCTGCTTAGCCATTTTTTCATTAAAATGCATCAAACTGTACTATTTTGATGCCCGTAGCTTCACATACAGTCCTGTTCTCATAAATGTTACTGTAACGTTCATGCAGGAGCACCAGGTTCATCACAGCTGGAACAGGAAGGACATCAATGAAAACCCAGCCACAGTCCTAAACGTTGATGTGGATAACATTTTGAAATCGGCTGCGGTGGCATTCCTGCTGTCTGTCAGACTACTCAGTCTGCTTCTTTGAGCTGTAATATTATTTCTGCAGCAGTTTTCATGAGTTTTAAGGACAGGACATGCGCGATCAGCATGCTTTGAGTTGGCATGACTAACATAATGATGCTGAAGTTAACCTTCTGATTGTTGTCTCTTATTCAAACTGCCTCTGGCTGCTTTTGGGTTCTGTCTGTTCCAGAGCTACAATGTTTCTAGATTTGATGAAACTGATCAGGATCTCCTTGTAGGAAGAAAAGCTTTGGTGGAACGGCGGGAATGGCCTTCGTGTCCACGGTGTGCTCCAGGAGTCACGGAGGGGGCATCAACGCGGTACGCATGCTTCGGGGGCTATGGCGGCCTCGGATGGTGGTGGGACGTCAGGCTCTCAGTGTGACTGTAAACCAGGGGTTTGCAAACCACGGCCGTTTAATCTGGCCTGCCACTCTGGAATAAATGATATTGATAATCCACATTGAAGTTTATATTTCCCTGTAATGTTGGGGTCCAATCAGGGGTCCTCAACCTGCAGGTCCAGAGCCACTCATGGCTCTTTTACCTCTCTGTAGTGGCTCTTTAACTAAAGAAAAATACAATAAGAGTATCACATTTTTCAAGTAAGGTCTACTAGATTAGTATTTATTTAATTTAGTTTTAAATTATGTACATTTATAAATGTATGTCTATGGTGCATCTAAAAGATAAACTAAAGGTTTCTCCATCCCTGCTGACTGGAGGAAGTCTTGTTTGCTCTATATTTCATTCAGAATAAAACTATTTCAAATACTAAGTAAAACTTTGGTAAAAAGTCTGACCCTTTATTATCTTAAAGCACGTATTATCTTCTGCTGTCCAGAGCGGCGCTGAGATGATCCGGTTTGGCACAAGGCGTCTTTTATTTTGAAAGGAAATCAAAAGAGCTTCTGTCAAACTTAAAAAATAATTTCACATGTTCAGGAAATGCTAGTTACTTTTTTAAATTCAGTTTTTATTCTTGCCACAAAAGAAGAATAATTCCTATTTATTATTAAAAAAAATACATTATTATTATGAACGTAAAGCAGTATTAAAATAAGACTTTGTGGCTCCTACTAAGATTGATCAGTAGAAAACGAGACCCAACGGCTTTTACTGTTAAAGGTTGCTGACCTCTACGGAGCTATTTTGGGGCCATAAATATCCATCCATCCATCCATCCATCCATCCATCCATCCATCCATCCATCCATCCATCTTCTTGACCGCTTCTTCCCTTTCGGGGTCGCGGGGTGCCAGAGCCTATCCCGGCCACTGATGGGCGAAGGTGGGGTACACCCTGGACAGGTCTCCAGTCTGTCGCAGGGCACCATAAATATCTGAAACCCAAATAAAAGTGGTGTTTGGCCAAAAAATGTAAAACTTTTTGCTATTCTAAATAAAACTTCATAATTTTCAGCTTCAAATGTTCTGTTTTTTAGGTTTAAAAACCCCAAATTTAAATTTCAAAACTATTTTTTTAACCAAAATGTTTTTTCACTTACTTTTAATTTATTTTTTAATTTATTTATTTTTTACGTTTTGGAATCTGAAAATTCCAGTTTCTTTTTTGTCCTCACTGTGGCACGTTGGGGCGGGGCTAACAATAAGGACCAATCAGAATCAATGACGGTGGTAACTTCAGTCTCGGTTTGTTCACCGACTCTGAGAACTGTGATGATTACGGTCAGAAAATGTCTGTAATATCAAAGTCTGAAGTTGTCCCAAGATGGGTGTAAAAATCAGTTTTATCGCGTACAAACTGCGCGTCCAAAACTCTGCTCATGCCTGTTCTATTCTAAATGTTTTTTTGGGTTTCAAATATTTATGCCCCCAAAAATAGCTCATCACAAATGAACTGACTCGTGTTTTGGGGCAGAAAGTTATTTGCTTTCACGTTGTGTTGGAAGCTTTGCTGTTTTTCTCCCGTTCACACATGAACGGGAGAAAAAAAAAAGCTATATATAAGAAATAAACCAACTATGCATATGTAAGTGACTAAAATATTTACAAATCAGTTGTGCAAACAATATTCCCTGTAAATTTGCACGACTGATTTGTAAATATTTTTAGTCACTTGCATATGCATAGTTTGTTTATTTCTTATGTATAGCTTTTTGTGTGTGTGTGTAACTATGCTCCTTAGTCATCTTGTAAATATCCTAAACGTTATATTTTTATCTTTTTACTTTTATATATCTCCTTATGGCATTCAGAGTGAGCTGCAAAGTAAGAATTTCATTGTACAGGGAAACCTGTTTCTTTACTGTGGATATGACAACAAACCCTTTGAATCTTGAATCTTTCTCAGGTCATTGTTCTGATCATTCCAACACAACAAACACAGCATAGTGTGTGTTTTTCCCCATTAAGGACATCAACAGATTGGCTTTAAAATACGAACAAAAAATCACAGTTTTTGAATGAAAAAAATCACGTTTTTGTCCAGATTCCATGCTGTTTCTTTCTCATACGAGGTCTCTTACCAAAACTCTTCCAGCATCTGATCCGGCCCATCTGTTTTACAACCTTTGTGAGTGAAAGAGTTTGCTGCTGTGAACGGTCCTTTGATGGTACCGGTACATTTCGCTCTCGCCTCAGTTCACCACCAACAGAATTCCCGCCTTCGCCTCCATCGTGGCTCACGAGCTGGGTCACAACCTCGGGATGAACCACGACGACGGCCGCACCTGCAGCTGCCCCGTGGACGCCTGCATCATGAACTCTGGGACCACGTGAGTGGAGCCGCAGACTGAGCGCGTGCAGAATATCTTTGGACACATCCTTGGTAGCCGCAGCTCTGTCCCTGCAGAGGATCCAGGAACTTCAGCAGCTGCAGCGCGGACGACTTCGAGAAGATGATCCTGATGACGGGAGGGATGTGCCTCATGAACATCCCCCGGCCTGATGAGGCTTACAGCGCCCCCTTCTGTGGAAACGGGCTTGTTGATGTCGGAGAGGAGTGTGACTGTGGGTCAGAAAAGGTCTGAGACTCTCTTACATTATCCTGTGATGGGCCTGCCACCATTAGTCCACTAAGAGGCGACTAATCGACTAATTGAAGAGTTGATTCGTCGTTTCTTCATATAATATAGAGTCGAAGTGTAGTAAAGTTGAAAGTTATAATAGCATTCTCCTAGCTTTTTGGACTATTTTGGAGTTTAGCTAATATTTCTGCTACGTGTTAGCGGTTTTGGCTAATTTAGGCTTTTTTCAGTTTTTTAGGCTAATGTGGCATTTAGCTAATATTTTAGCTTTCTATCCGCTTCAGCGTTTTCACCTATTAGCTTCAGGGATTTCAGCTATCAGCACTAGCATCTTCAGCAGTCAATTTTAGCTTACAGCTTTCATGTTAGCATTATCACAGGTAATGCTTTATATCTAGTTTTTAGTTAGTTTAAAGCTAATGATGGTTAAGATGTGCTCTACATCCAGTTTGTGCATGACATTAGTTGACTAATCGGAAAAAATAATCGGAGACCAGTCGACTGTTAAAATAGTAGATGAATGACTGAGAGCCACAATTGTGTGTCGTTGTGCCTTTAGGAGTGCGAGGAAGACCAATGCTGTGAATTTAAGACCTGCAAGCTGAAGTCCTGGGCTCAGTGTGCATACGGGGAGTGCTGCTACAACTGTCGGGTAAAGCCGAACAGCAGGTTCTGGGACAGAACCGGCTCAGACAGAGGAGTGACTCGTGTTCCTGTGTTCAGTTCCTGCCAGGTGGAACAGTGTGCCGCAGCAGTGAGGACGAGTGCGACCTGCCCGAGTACTGCAACGGCTCCTCCCCCATCTGTCAGAGCGACGTCTTCATCCAGGTCAGGACTCGCCGCACTTTGAGGAATGAAACCAGCTTCCTCCACAGTAAATTCTGGCGTTTGTGTTTCAGGACGGACAGCCGTGCAGGAACCAGAAGGCCTACTGTTACAACGGGAAGTGTCAGTACCACGACAAGCAGTGTCAGGCTTTATTTGGAGTCAGTACGTATCACTGCACACACACATTTTTGTCTGATTAATTAATTGATTTAATCGCAATTTTTACCACAATATTTGCTCTTAAAAGCCTAATTTTTTAGGTTTAAGTTTGTAACATTGTGGCACAGTAAAAAATCTAAATAAAACTAAAATAGTGTATTTATTATGTTTTTTTCTTTTAACCGACTTCTAACATTTACTTTGACACCACCCAGAGGTCATTTGTTTTTCAATCTTAAACAAATAAAGTAAAAAAACATCAGGTCCTCTAATTTACCACATCAACAACAGCAGGAAGACTTTTCTGAGAAATCCAAAAAATATTGAGCACAAACTTCTTATTAATACCATAATTCAAATGATGATACTCCTTATTCTACAGTTTATCACAACAGCAAGACAGTAGAAAAGAGAACGTGAGAGTGATTCTATAGTTTACTTTAAACTGTTTGGGTGAATTTAATCATTTTAACGACTGAGATGAAGCAGAAAGAAATAAAGAAGAGAATCTAAGAAGGAAGGAATAAACGCAGCGGAAGAATTCAACTAGTTAGACTTTGGACTTTGTTTTTTTGTTTTTTTTTATATACTTTTGCTTCATCATCTGGACAAAAACAAGTGCTAAGAGGTGATCTTTCCCTCTAAAAGGATGTTTTTTTAAACTTCTCATGGCGGTCATTGTTCCTCAAAAGGAGCTAGAGTGGAGCATGGCTCGTGCTGAAGCCGGCACCATGAAAACTTGACGGTTTGGTTCTGTCGAATTATAAAGCTGAGCAGAATTACATGTTTTGATCGTTTTTTTGCTTGTACTGTGGAAATCCGATTATATGTAAAAACGAATTTTGGCCAATAAATGAGAAAAAAATTGTCTCTTTATTGTTAGATGTAGCTTTGTGAATATAATACTTGGTTAACAAAATCAGGAGATCTTCTGACAGCAGTGCATATAGCAAAACCAGCTGGAAACAAATCACAATTATTGATTCAAACGACTGGGGCTTCTATGAATAAAATAGGACATCATCCACACGTTTTGTTCATAGAAACAGTTATAGGAACATAGACTTTTTAATGAGCGATTGCTTGAAGCGGTGTGAACACAGCTTGAGGCAGAAAGCATTAAATGACAGCTGTGTCTGTCCTCCTGATCTCCCCGCTGGTCTCCAGAGGCGACAGCAGCTCCTGAAATCTGCTTCAAGGAAGTCAACAGTAAAGGAGATCGCTTTGGGAACTGTGGCTACCAGAACTTTCCCTTCAAGAAGTGTGAGAGCAGGTAACTCTTCCCCTCATGGAGCGCTGTGGAAAGGCTTCAGGAAGGAGAGTCACTGACATCTGCCCCCCCACCTCCACAGGAACGCCCTGTGCGGGAAGCTGCAGTGCTCCAACGTTCAGGGGGTCACGGTTTTTGGCAAAGTGCCGTCTTACATCACCACCCGGATCGGTGGAGCCGAATGCTACGGGGTGGACTTCAATCTGGGGTCGGACGTCCCCGACCCGGGGATGGTGAACGAGGGGACCAAGTGTGGAGACAATAAGGTGAGGAGAACGTGGGGTGAGGGGGGCTGCCGGTGTGGTGCCACGGTACGTTCCCCCTGCCAGAATGCGTATCCCCGCTCTGAGTCATTGTTGATTTGTCATACTTTGGCCCTAAAAGCATAAAAAGGAATGATTACGCCAAACTTTATTCTGGGACTTTTGGGCGTTAACTGTTATGTTTGACTTTTTTTAACCACATATTGCACATAAAACAAGATTCTGACAGATTCTGTCGGTCCTCTGCTGACCCAGCCTCCCAGAATCTGTGACCTCTGATAATTTTCAGTCGAAACAACAAATATTTAATAATTGTACGTTGTTAAATGCATCCATGAAAGTCACTTTCATAAATGACATCTTTGAAACAAATGTGCCCTTTATTAGGGCCTAGAATCAATTAAAAAAATTAAATATTCAATCTCAAATCTAGAAAAAAAGTATCGCAATTTATCGTCTTTATTTTTAATCTGCAAATAATCATAGTCTAAAATCACAAGTAAAAATTTCTTTCTCTCTTTCTTAACCTTTATTTAACCAGGGGTGGATCCCATTGAGATTTAAAACCTCTTATTCAAGGGAGCCCTGGGGATTGAACATTTAGAGCATTTATTTTTCACTCTTTCAATCATAGAATGTAAAAAAAGTTTACATCTATTTTAGACAGTTTTATTACGCTGATTTGACAGCTGCACGGCAGGACGCCTGAGGACGTTAATAACCAATTAATTATGTTCTATAAATCGTGCATGTCAACATTCAGAGCCCTATTTTTCTGTTTTAACACAAGAAGCTGTCGATGTTTTACATTTATGTAGGGGAATAAAGCATCGTATCGTAGAAGTATCATCCATCTTCTTTCATTACTTTTTGGGACGAAATATGAGCGTTACGAAACAAATCAGCGATCCCTCAGTGTGAGGATACACATTCTGGCAGGGGGAACGTACCTTGGCACCACACCTGTGAGGAGCAGATGCTGAAGCTCTCCTCCTCTTCATCCATGTCCAGGTGTGCATGAACTTTGAGTGCCGCTCCGCTGACGTCCTGAAGAGCGACTGCGACACGGAGACAAAGTGCCACGGACACGGGGTGAGGCTGGCCTGTCCGCCGCTGCCCGTCTCTGTCTCCTCCTGTCTGTCTTTTCTGTGACTCCTGTCTGCCTCCCAGGTGTGCAACAGCAACAGGAACTGTCACTGCGAGAGCGGCTGGGCCCCGCCGTTCTGCGAGCTCTCGGGATACGGCGGCAGCGTGGACAGTGGACCCACGTGGAACGGTACATCGGCGAGCTCCAGCGGATCGGCGTGCCGGCTCAGCGCTGACCTCTGCTGTCCTCCTCAGACAAAGACACGTCTCTCAGGGACGGCCTGCTGGTCTTCTTCTTCCTCGTTCTTCCCCTGCTCGGCTTGGGCGCGTTTGTTTTCCTGCGCAGGAACGAGCTGCTGCGCCGGCTGGGGCTGAGCCGCAGGAAGAGGTCGCAGGGATTCGAGTGAGTCAGCCACATGACAAATACACATCATTTCTGTGTTCAGGAGCTCCAAAAGTTAAAAAAACTCTGTTATAGGAGTAAAATGCATTCATGTCAAACCTGCACGCATGGTCATCCATCATCAAACTGTTGAACCTGAAATGTAAAGTTTGAACAAGTGAACTATCTTGACAAGGGACTCCCATAACTCCTCCCCTCGTTGCTTTGCCCCGCCCTCTTGATTCCTGACTAAGGAGCCCAAGCCACAATTCAATTCAGTTTTTAGGTCACGTTTTTGATATTTAGCTTTTTTTCTCAACACAATGAATTAAAGGCATTTTAAGGACAAGTATGTTTTCTTTTTGCCCTTTACATCAAACTGTCTGTTTTCCTACTAACAGAAAGGATTCAATACAAATCAACAATTATACATGATAGTGAAATGATCACAAACCCTTTCATACTTGGTTCATGTTGTGCTCCATGTGTGACGGAACGCTCCAAACAAACCCTGGGCTGTGGATCATTGCTTAGGTTGTGATCTGATTGGATTCACGAGTTGAACCACGATTCTTACTTTTTATTATAATGTTTATTGCTATGTGTGTCTATTTACTGGATGGATGAAAATTGAAATTATTTGTATTTAATCATCATTTTTACCTTTATTTAGAACAGGAGATCAGAATCAACTAAACTGATTAAAAAAACACAAAGATTCAGATAAAAAGACATTTTTTTGTCATTTTAAACTTTATTTTATCAATCTTCTGGTTCAGCAGTAAAACAACATAAAAGGATAAAAATCACTTTTGTTTTGGATCATTTAACAACAAAACCTGAAAATGTTCTCCACAGTTTTCTATCCTCAAAGTTCTTCAATATTTTACGTTCTAAGCATCACATATTGGTGGAGAGTCCGTATAAAAAAAGTTATTTTTTTCGTAGCAGAATCAGCTGATTCATGTTGATTACATCCACCTTTCAGCAGCGAGGCTGTTTCTTCAGAATAAACTGGAGTTTCATTAATTACGTCAAATGTTGAAGAGTTATCATAGTCACAAGAATGTAAACACTGGAGCTAAAGCTCCGATGTTAAAGCTAATTCATTGTTTCAGAAGTTATGTCTGAGAGCAGAACTTCAGTCTCAGTTTCTGAACAGAATAAAGCTCTCGCTAGTCTTACTTTGAAAATCAGAATTAATCAATCAATCAAATGTTATTTATAAAAAAGCGCTTCTCATACTTTGCGCAGCTCGAAGCGCTTTACATTAAAAAAAACAACAAAAAAAACATATACAAAAAGAAAACCTTCACTCCTCCCACCCCACCCCCCAACACATACAACTCATGATCCCACACACAATGAATATTTATAAAAATGACTTATAAATGAGAATTGTAAAATAAACTTAAGGCTTGGCTCTGCTGTGAGGAAACAGTATTGAGGATTCTATCATACCAGGGACCAGCTCAGTCAAAGGAACATCTCATCAAGCTTCACCGTCACGAAGACGTGTTTACTTCCGTTAGCAGTACCGCGGCTCTTTGTTTTAGTTTGTAAAATTAAAATCCTACATTAATCTGCATTTCAGAGCAAAAATACATCGTCCCCAGATGATATTATGATAACATTTAACTACACTCTGCTATATTTATAAAGATCACGAATCAGCGATCTTGGACATCGCAAATATTCATACTTAAATTTTCGGGAGCAGATCACGAATACCCGAGCACCCGGATACTCGTTACAGCCCTACTCAGCCCAAATGATCATTCACGTGCAGCTTGCAGAGAAAAACAGACAGAGGACTAAATAGAGTTGATAAAAAAGAGCACGGCTCCCGGGAAGAAGTCAGAAGGGAAACAGTACTGAAGCTGCGTCATCACCATGACTGTTGTCACGATAGATCGGTCAAAGTTACAGTAAAGTTCCCATGAAAATGTAACGTTGCAGAGTGAGCAACAAGTTGCGGGTTTTGCTTGAATTTGCATTGATAGGAGGGAATGACTTATGTGAAACTTTTAAGTCCAAAAGAACTTCAGGAATTTCCCAAGAGGGAAGCGCATGCAGCCTGTTCTCTACACACTCACTCACTCACATCGAGCCTGCATGGAGAAATACCATCAGCTCTGCATTTCTACATTTAGGCACAGGCCGAGACAAACTGATCTTTTAATTTTCTGGAACAATGAAAATGTTGATGTGTTTGAATTGGTTTTTAACCATTGACATGAATATCAATGAACCTGAACGGTTGCAAGAAGGCCAAAGTGCCATAAACTTCCATTGAAGAATAGACAGTTGTTACTCAGTCAGTTTATTTGTCAGAATAACCAATCTTGCTCTGATGCTTTATTCTTAACACATTTTTTTCTTCATCACAAGTTATTCAAGCTATAAAATGACCAATCAGATTCCTCAGAAAAAGCATGTGGCGTCTGCTGGCCCCGCCTCCAACATTTGATTGACAGATTCCTGCTTTCAGTGGGAGGGGTGTGGCCTTTAACCAAGCTGGAACAAGCTCACTCCTGATAGGTGGCAGTAGATCCTGTTAAAACGTGACTCAGAGCGACTCGGACTAACCGCCATCGATGGGTTGCAATCGGTTGCATTGTGGCGGTAGACGTATCAGGAAGTGACGGTGAAGGCTCCGGCCTAATGAATTTCCTATGGGGACCTCAACACTTGTTATGTTCAGTTCTTATTAACGGTCTATGTCTTTAACCGATTCAGGAAGAATCGTTACATCCTTATTCCTGGACAATGACTGAAGAGATCTTCAGCTCACGGTTCCGACCTGCACTGAGTCTGTCATTCATCAGTTCATGTGGCCTTCCTCATCTTCAGGCCTGACGCTGCAGCTTCAGCCCGCCAGAGCAGAGAGCCCCCTCCCAGAGCTCCGCCTCCAGCCATTCTACGTGGAAACGCCAACGGCAGAGATGGGGTGAGTTCCCAGCTGAGCGTGTGTCACTGATGTGAGGCTCATCGGAGCGCCAGGTTTGTATTGTGCAGCAAACACGCTGATGTGACAAAGCTCCTGTGGTGCTGCTGGTCAGGAGGCTGAGGAGGAGGAGGAGGAGGAGGATGCTGAGGCTGCCCTGGTAAGACGTGCAGATCAGATTAGTCTACCTAGAATAAATATGATGCTCTTAGTTCATGTCACGCTGCGTTGTGCTTCCCTAACTTTGAGTCTTCAGCTGATGCGCCAACTGCTCCACGCACTTCCTCACATTTATTCATATCGTTAAGAGGATCAGTCGTGTTTTTACAGTTTGTTGTTGTGCATCAAAGGAAAGTCTTTGGCTAGCTTCATGCTGAGCAGCAGTGCTGCACTTTAAGAGGGAATCCAGAATGTCACCCAAGATTCTTCTCACAGCCCCAGAAACTACAAGAATTTTAAGCATCACCTGCGACACTTAAACACTAAATCTTTAACATACTGTAACTCTTCAACCGTTAACACAATAATTCCAGTAGATTCTGAAGGAGAAAAGCTGCACACGCCGCTTTTCTCCTTCAGAATCTACTGGAATTATTGTGTTAACAATTAAAAAATTACAGTAAATAGAAGAACACTGGAGCTCTTGTATTAGAGGGTTAACAAACTGTATCTTCACCAAATAAACTAAGTGCACCAACAGGAAAACTCAGGAACACTGGAGAAACCAGCACAAACAAGTCCATCCTTTGATAGAAAAGTCAAAAGAAAAAAATGACAATAACTTATGGATCGACCAAACACAAAAAAGCTTCATCCAGTTCTTCCTTTTCCCGCCCAAAAAGGAGCATTGCATGATGGGAGCTGCTTCCTGATCTTAGATCTCTGAGATAGAGTCAATTCCAACAACAAAACCAGAAACTTCCTCTAAATTCTTCACAACTTCATGGTTGACCCCTAAAGTAACTACCAATGCTCCATACTTCGGTGGCCCTGAGGGGTCACAACACATTATGTCAAAACGGAAGTTTTATTCTGAAATTTCCATCGGGCTAAGCGGCTAACAGAAAGTTCTCATAATGCACACTTCATCGGGTATCATCCCTTACGTAAATGTATATAATGCACCTCCAACTGCCGTGGCATGACCACACAGACACATTTACACTCTTTTTTACTAAATATCCTCAAATAATAATCCATTTAATGCCCAGAAACCTTCACTCCCAGCAGCGCTTTTATTCTGAAAGATGTGCTTGAGCACTAGATGCAGCAGCAGAAACCATGCATCCCATAATCCCCGTCCTCTGTAGGATGTCCTCCTTCTATTACATCCTGTTTTTATGTAAGGAAATAGTCTTTAAATTCCTGAAGTTTGTGTAATTGTCATTTGTATTTGCAAGAGCTTTGTGTTTATTTGTGTTGATAAACCATGTTTTGTGTTTGTTTTCAGCATCACGCTCAGCTGCTGCCTCCACCGGAGGTAAAGTGCTCACACAGACACTCGCAGTCCACGCAGACACAAACAGAGCCTGGATAAAAGCAGCTTTGTCTTTGTGTTTAGGTGGTGGAGCCCAACAGGACGGCCCCGCCCTACAGCGTACGACCCCCGCCCCCGCCCCTGTAAGCTCATGCGCTCTGGATCGGGTCATGCGGGGTTTAATAAGAAACAAAAGCACTCAGGTGTTGTTATCCTTCTCAGGAAACCCAAACCTTCTGCTGCATCACAGCCTCTGGTGCCTCAAAGACCCGCCCCCGCTCCACCTGTCTAACCGGTCAGGAGATCCCCAACGACACCTGGATGACACCACTGTCCCCGTCCCTCCTCATCTCTGCCCTTTAATTTAACCTCACCGGAGCTGGTTACCTAGCAACTAACAGGAAGGGATTTGGCACCCTGAGGGGTGCGGGAGCTGGACTGTAGGAGGGCCTGCAGATCCAGGAATCGGGGCTCCTGTGGGGACCAGCAGCATCACAGCAGCTCTGCTGATGAGACTCTGCTGCTGTCTGCTGAGCGGAGACTAACGCCGCGCTCCATCATCACCCCGCCTGCTGGTCGCACGGAACCAGTCCAAACCCTGCCCTTCAACGCTACCAAACCAGCCAATCAGACTGTAGAAGACTAAGAAAAAACTCTTCAGCCAATCAGAAACGTTTGATCAGGTATGGATCAGGTTGGGAATTTAGTGAGCTAGTCAAGCAGTTGTGTTTTTCTGATGCTGGAGGGCAATGACAGAAACAGAGAGTTTAAAAGCGTCAAAAAGAAATGTCAGGAACTTGTTACATTTTTACAGTTTTTTTAAATGCTAAATATCTAAAATTATAATCTAAAAGTTCGCAACATCGCTTCTTAAAGAGTCTAGAATTCATCTTTTGCTTTCTCAAATGTCAAATCTTTACTCTTTAAGATCCGCCCCTTATGTCCTGTTTCTCTGATTGGTCGGTCTGTCAAAAGTTAAGACGACTGAGGATCTCTGGGTCTGAACTCTTTAGCAAGAATCCTCTGGTTTTCTAAAGACAAGTTAAACATACTTTCACAGTTTTGAACTGAAGGTCTGGACGTGAAAACAGATGAATTTTCAGTGCAGACCTCTGAGAGCCGGAGCGACCGGCTGCTGAGCTCCATCCTGGCTCCTTCTGCTCGTGTTTACGTGAACATTTAGCTTCAAAAAGGTCAAACCTGTCAGGAAAAGAATGAACGGAGGTGTTGCAGTGAAACGATTAGAAGGGTCAGTAAATAAAAAGGTTTCCATTAGAAACAAATTCAGCCGTCTGATTGGCCGCCTTCTTTCATAAACATTTATTTGATCACATGCTGAATTCCCTCCATCCAGTAAAAACCTTAATTAGGTTTAAAAGAAAAGCTCTTCTCTGATTGGCTGGTTAGCAGATGCGGGGGGTGGGGCTTGCACCTGCTCCCTTTTTTTAATGAAAGCACTGCTGCTCAGTGCTGCCATAGGAATGTAACCCCCCACCCCACCCAAGCGACCGTTGGAGAGTGCGCTTGGTCTGCCCCACCTGGCCCTCCGAGCTCCCTCCTCCCAGAATTGTAACCAGAATTTATGCAATGGTGTCTCAGACGTACATTCACTCTCACCGCAGAGGAGATCTGTCTTAAAGCTACAGCACTGTTACGACCGCTCACATCCGAGTCCAACCAGGGATCTCCGTCCAGCAGCCGCTTGGTGGCGGCCCCCGCCAGCTGCACGGCGACGGCTGCTTCTGGATCTGCACTGACTTCTGTGTGAAAGAGTTGCCGCTTTTCAGGGTGTGAGTGAACACTGTCAGCGTGAACGTTTCTTTGATCCCCTTCATGCAAAAGCCGAGCTGGAAGCTCCTGCAGCGTCGGGCCACATCAGAAGAGCGTTCAGGAGGACTAAAAACCAGTAAATCCTGGAGCTCCATTCATCATCGAGACTCCATATGTATCCATCCACCACAGGAAGTAGATCCCAACAAAAAACGTTTCCCACATTATTTTCAAAACCAAATTAACCAAATCAAGCAAATTGACCGTCAACTACTATATTTGTTTTCCAGAGCTGAAATGTTTTATGATTAATGTACATTCATCTTATTTTGTTAATCCTCCTCATTTCAACTAATTAAAATGATCTGAAGACACAATGACAATCATAGCTGTAGAATATTCAAAGAATGTTTATTGATATGCTCACAAAAACATTTATTTAAAGGTGCAAAAGTTCTGATATTGGCCCCAGATGCACTCCTAAAAAATAAAATGAAAATGAAACACAAGAAAAGTTTGCTATTCTCGCCTAAAAACAAGAAAATCTTAACTTGCAGAAGTGCAAAAAAAGGAAATAGGAGAAGCTTCAAAATTCACATTGTTAAACCAACTTCAACAAGGTGCATTTCAACTCAATGATAAATAACTGTTGAATTATCAGATGTACACTGTAAAATGATTTCATGATTAAAACCTGCACAGATCTTCTACACTTCTATATCTTAGTCTTCTTTCTGTTGTTTTTAGTCATTTGACATGTTTCTGTGAATTCCCTGGTACCAGAACCTTAGCAAAAAGTATTCTATTTAAACCTTTAACAATTTAACCCCCTGACTTACTTTAGTTTTTTAATTGTTAGCACGATCAACATAATTCCAGTAGATTGTGAAGGAGAAGAGCGGCTCACAATCTACTGGAATTATGTTGATCGTGCTAGCGGTGGAAAAGTTTCAGCATGTTAGGATTTTGTTTTAAGCGTCACCGGTGACGCCTCAGGTGTTAGAGTCCATGCTTAAAGTGAGACAGTGTACTTGAAGTTCAGTTTTTATGTACAATCTATATACTGTAAACATTAAATGTTCTAATTTAGTCTGAAGAAGTATTCAATTAGTGTACTCCCCTCAGTACAAATCCATACTTACTCTTTGCATAGAGGCCCAGATTTGGTGAGAACATGTGTGAGGGGCCAACCAACCAGCCTGTATTCTACCATTTCATTTATTTAGTTCATTTTCACAGGACAAAACAATAAGTTACGCAACATTTTTGCCTTTTATGATAAAAGGGAAGAGAAAGAAGAAAATGTATTATCTCTGTCCCATTTAACAAAAACATGAAAGTATTTTAACCAAATATATTTCTTTGTAATGCAAAATAAATACATCCTCTTTTGATGACATGAAGGCCAATGAACTATTCAATAAAACTTTTGGCAATCGAATATTTTTCATGAAATACATCTAAATACATTTTTACCAATATTTACTGTGAATTTCATATTTGAAGACCAGAAATAAAAATAAGTCTGTCTGAAAAAAGCTTTTGTCAACATTAAATCTGTTGTTTACGGAAGCTCAGTGCTACCACCCAGTGGAGATTTAAAATCTGCATTTCACGTTATAATGTAAAAACTTTGTTGTTCTACAATTTAACTTTCTTGTTTGTACAATATAACATCAAGTTTTGACAACATAATGTTTAAACAATGTACGTGTTTATCATGTTACAACAAAAAACGTTTCATGTTCTTACAATAAAATTACTATATTGTTCCAACAATAAAGGTTACTGTACAAAAGTAAAAAACGTTATTGTTCGAACATGGTTTTCACATGTGTACAATAAACTTTATTGTTGGAACAATAAACTTTTCACGCTATAATGTGATATGTAGTTTTTTTTCCCCACTGGGTGGCGGCTCCTCCCTTCTGTAGATGTTACAAGTTATTCTCTATTAAATGTTCTCTGTCAACTAAATGTCATTCAGAAAAAAAAGAGTTTTCTTATTCAGAAGTACAAAACCGTGGTTCTGATCAGAGAAACAAATCAGTTTATTTCATTTACAGTTGACTTTAGAAATGAGCTAGAAAGTGTCACAGAAGGGTCCAGTGATGGTGTAGTCTCTGGTTTACCACGGCTTTGGATGGAAGTTGACCAATCACAATCAAGAAATCATATGCACAGCTTTTAGAAAGGGCTGAGGCCGCATATAAGGATTTTTGACGGGGGCTCACGGACCACGTTTGACCCATCTTCCAGATTTTACACAAGCCGGGTCTATAGTATACTTACACTCAAGTATTCCTAATAAAATGAACTTTTTTTTGGTACTACGTTTTGCTCGGGGTATCACTGATCACTGCAGACTCTGTCCAAATTGCAGAAACACCTGGTAGAATAGGACTATCGATCCATCCCAACATGTGGACAACCTGCTGGTTTGAGTCTGAGATTTGTGTCAAAATAAAGGCGTATGACTTGAAGTCAAAATCATGCTTCATGCTGAGAGTGTTTGTCCAAGAGGAAATCCTCCCCACCTGACAGGGATGTTTGCTTGAAGCATTCGTCAAAGCATTTAATAATAGAGCTGATGCTGCACATACACCTGCACATCTGGAGCATGTAAAACTGCTTCTTACGCTCACACAACCTGCTCTCTGTAGAAGATGCTGGGTCACCTGAGGGCAAACCAACCACTGCATGATGAAGATTACATCGCCATAGCAACACAACTCCTCGTGGGTGTTGTGTTGTCTTTGGGACAGTTGTACACAGCAGGATCTTACCTTTTCAACGTTGTGTGTCAGTGATGAAGCAGAGAGCTCTCTCGGTTGATTTGAACTCTGGGATGACTGACATTTAGGAACATTTTCAGCTCTGACTAAACCCATCATTTTGATTTCTGGCCTCCTGGATCTTCAGCAAAGCAAGGCTACTGGCAGGAAGACTGTTCCAGGTTACTATGGCAACAACAAATTGCTGTTTTCTATGAAGACCAAAGCTGAGAAAAAGAATGGGTGTTATGCAACAACAAATTATTTTAAAATGGTGTGGAGTGAAAATAAACCTTTGTGGAATCATACACTCACCTCCAGTGTCGGGGTCTTGGATATTGTTCAACATTAAAACATACAGGCAAAAAGGATTTATCAGTCACAGATTCTGTAAGTAGTTCTGCTGTAGAAGCAGAGTTTGGTCTCCAATGTTCAACGTACAAACATTTCAACTGTGAGAGACGGCACATAAACAAATCCAGGAAGTCACTGATGGATTTTTTTTATAGAAGTTACAGAAGTTATTTTTCTGCCGGTTCTGGTAACGTTGAGACATTTAAGACAAAGGAAAAAGAGACACAGAAACACCGTGGATGCGGCTGTCATACAGACACAGCTCCCTGTACCACGAAAAGCATTTGTTTCTGGTAAATGGTGTATATTTATATAGCGCTTTCCTACGTTCCTGGAAGGCCCAAAGTGCTTTACAGTCACACACACATGGTGGCCCCACTGCTGAACACTGGCACCAACGTTCCACCAGAGGCAATGTGGGGTTCAGTGTCTTCCCCAAGAACACTTTGACACAAGGCAGAAATTAAACCTGCAATCTTCTGATCACAGGTCTACCGCTCTACCACTGCTCCACGCTCTGATGTCTAATGGTCTCACTCACTGCTTTGAACGCTTTTATTTGAAGAAGTTAGTCTGAGGTAATGCACAAGTCAGTGACGTGCACTGAGGTTTGTAGCTGGTGAGGCATTGACTTTTTTAGAGTCAGATTTACAAACATGCAGTATTTGTCAACCACTGATGGTGTTTAAGATCTCATCAACATTCTTTCATAAACACAGCAGGCTCATGTTGGGCCAACAAAGAATAAAAAAGTGTGGCGGTTCAATATGGCTCCCAGAGACACCAAGGTGGTTGCTACAGACAGACGATTTGACACAATTCACACGTCAAATTGACCTTGGACGCCTCCCTTGTCAAATTCACTGTTCCACAACCACCCCAGCGTAGCAAGCTCCACCGCCAGAATCTGGCGATGGCTATAGCCACTCGGGCCGTCTGGGCGGCTAGCCCGACAGCTGGAGCAGACTGCCTCCCAATCCCTCAGCGATTCTATGTCTGCCGGACAGGAGCTGGAGTAGTGAGAAAGCAAGCTCCACTGCCAGAGCACAATCGCTCCAGCCCTATGAGCCCTGCGACAGCCTGCCCACCTGTCATGGGTGTATCTCGCCTGACAGTAGCCGGACAGGCTCTGGCAACCCTCAGGTAAAAAAAAAAGGATGGAAGTTCAGGACAAGAACCTTTGTGTAAATCCTTCATAATAGGTTTGTATTCTACCTGCTGATCGAGTCTCTGTAAACATCACATGTCCAGAGCTCAGTCCCTGATTGGATGACGCGTCTGACATCTAAATCACACTATATCACTCAAAACACGCTGCCACCAAACAGACGAGTTTCTCCTGATGCTGGAATTGCGCCGCAGGACCTCAGTTTGAGCCTGTACATTGACTTAGCATTGAAGCTGGACGCCCCTGAAAAGTGAATCACGTCTGGTGTGAATGCAGCATAAAATAGACATACCAACACAGAGGATGAAAGCTCTCTCACCTTCTACTGCTCCAGGGTGCAGAAGGAGAGTGGCTGATTTGGGCTGATCTTTTTATCTCTGATCCCTCTAGAAGTCTCTGGAACTCTCTGGAACAGGCCTACATCCCAGCCTGCCTTAAATCTGCCACCATCATCCCGATCCTCCAAAAAACACCAACAGGGGATCTCAATGACTTTCACCCCATTGCACTCACCCCAATCATCACCAAATGCTTCGAGAAACTGGTTCAAAAACATATCAAAGACTGCCTCCCCCCTTCCCTGGATCCACACCAGTTTGGCTACCGCTCTAACAGATCCACTGAGGACGCGGTAGCCATCACTCTCCACTCAGCTCTGACCCACTTGGAGAAACAGGGGAGCTACGTCAGGATGCTATTTGTCGACTACAGCTCCGCCTTCAACACAATAA
>NC_050520.1:20334155-20335246 GCF_002922805.2 Oryzias melastigma
GTCATTGAGGGATGTCAAAATAAAAGTTCAAATGTTCATTATGAGGCTATTCAGCTTTTGTCAGATAGTTTGACGCAGCAATGTCTCACCAACTTGTCATGAGGCCAAAAATGAAGCTTATATGACACTAGAACACGCAGCAGGAGAAATTATTGTTTATTCGACACATTCTCCATGTGTTACTTACAATGTAAGACTTTTATAAGGCGTTTCAATTTATGCGGCTCCAGACACATTTGTTTTTTATTGTATTGGTCCAAAGTGGCTCTTTCAACACTTTGGGTTGCCGACCCCTGGTATAGGGCCACACCATCCAGAACAAACAGATTAAGGGACAGCTTTTTCCCAAAAGCTGTTACTGCACTAAATGCAAATAATAAGCAATAAACCCTGAATACCTGAACAGTCATATCCAACTGTTGCACATCCGTTCTGTCTCTCGTCACTTTACTTTTGATACTCAGCTCGTTTGCACATACCTGTTGTTTTTTTGCACATATCTGTATAGTTAGGTGTCTTTCTATTTATTTTGTATTTTATTACTTTTTCCTGTTTGTGTGTTGTATTTTTTGTCCACAACGGTGTGAGTTGTACCTAAATTTCATTGTAGCATCTACAATGACAATAAACGCATTCATTCATTCATTCATTCAAGTCGTCACAGCGAATCTTTCCTGTTTGTTTTAATGGTCATGTTTGATTTGACTTTGGTTTACACCAAATATCCTTCCTGTAAAAACCCTCTGCATTTATCCGGACTTGGGACCGGCACATGAAGGCACAGAATTGTGCCTCCTTGTGGTTGCATTACTTTTTTTTTTTTTTTTTGGTTTGTGGGAAAAGCCGGAGTGCCCGGAGGAAAAAACCCACAAATTTACAGGAGCAAAACTTTGAGCAAAAAGAAGATCCTGGAGTCTTTGATCTTCCTGGATATTAACCTTCAGTGCTGCTGGTTGTGTAGTCTTCTTGGTTCATGATCGAATTGTAGGATGAAGATTGAGGATGAGGAGTTTCTCTGGACGGGGTCTTTTTGTAGCCCTGAACTTGTGTTTGGTCAAGAACTGTTTTTTTTTTTGTTTTTTTTGTTTTTT
>NC_050520.1:20335320-20372770 GCF_002922805.2 Oryzias melastigma
ATGATGTTTTTTAATCAAATTTGTGCCGAATTGTCGATCTTGATTTCTATGGCTGGACACAAGCTTTTTGTTTTTGGCGCTTGTGTCTGAGGCTGGGGGTTAATTTTGGACTGGGGCCAGCCTCTTGATCCTAATCAGCATTTTAGGTGGTACTTGTGTATGGGCTTGTTTTTGGTTAGGGGCCATTCTTTTTATTATAACCGGCTTTTTAGGCGGTACTTGTGTTTGGGCTTGTTTTGGGTCAGGGGCCAGTCTTTGGATCATAACTGGCTTTTTATCTGGTACTTGTGTTTGGGCTTGTTTTACGTTAGGGGCCAGTCTTTGGATCATAGCCGGCTTTTTATCTGGTACTTGTGTTTGGGCTTGTTTTGGGTTAGGGGCCAGTCTTTGGATCATAACCGACTTTTTAGGCGGTACTTGTGTCCAAGAAGGGGCTTGTTTCTGGACTGGGTCTTGTGTTTGGTTATTGCTTATCTTTGGGGCAAGTCTCCTGATCATAACTGGCCTTCTGGGTGCAGAGGCTTGACCTTGCATTGCGGCTTGTGTTTTGCCAGGGTCCTCTTTTTTGAACCAGTGGAGGATAGAAGAGCTTCTTAAAGAAGTAACAGGTCTGTGAGGAAAGAATTCTTGTTGGTTTGTAGGAGATAAATACCTTTTTTCTGCACCTTTATACAAACATTTTTTTTTAAATCAAGCAATGTGATTTCTTGGATTCTTGAACTTGAATCAAATGTGAATATGACAGGTGAAACACACAAAACCTGAAAACGGAACATGACAGAAACCAAGAAAACATTCATGAAAGTAAATCAAAACAAAGGCCTCCATCCTTGCAGTATATTGAACATCAGCCGACCTATTGAGAAACAAAGTTTCCACAATAAAAAAGCTGCTCTGCCCTATTGCATCTTTTGTAAATCTCATTTAAATAAGAAGGAACAATATATACTGTTTAAAAATTTTACCATAGTTAATTGGATGCTATGTTGAAAGCTGATCCCCTGCTGGTTCTGAGGCCTGTGACCATCATGCCATGCAGGTTGAATGGAGGAGTACCAGGTGCTCCACAATGCCCATCAGCTTGTGTGGGAGGATGGAGTTAAAGCCCCAGCTGTAGTCCACAAAGAGCATCTGAATATGAAAACGCAACAATGATTTAGGATCCAATAGAAAAAAGTATGTACAAATATACATGTCAGCACGTTGGACGGTAAATAAATATTAATGCACGATTTGAACTTCATCTCATAGCAAACAGTTAACAGATGATCATAGTTAATAGCAACGTTTTACGTCACTGTTTGAAACTTGTCCATTCTAAAGATTGGTAAATAGCAAAAGCCTCTTGATTGAGTAATATCAGCAGCAGTGAATTGTACTGTTGTAAAAGATATTGTTATTAGATTATTATTTTTTTCTTATTCTTCCTTATGTTTTTGTAACTTCTGCATACTTCATGCGATTTCTGCCATTCAGGTACCAAAATGTTCTGCAAGTTAAGGACATTATTGCTCTCTCCTGGGATCTCTTCTGCAAATCATGATTTTTCTGCAACAGTGAGCTTTTCTACAATTCTGCAATGTTTTTTGCAACTTATACCCCAGCTTCTTCAGCTAAAAGTTATGTAATTAAGTAAATAAAGCAACCATCTTTAGCAATAACGCAATCAAACCTATTTCTGCAGGAAATGCAATTTTCTAGTCTTATTTTGATTTGTCTTTTACCTATAAACTACATTAGAGTAGGTCTATTATCTACATTGAACCCCTGTGCTGTACTGATAAATGCCTCTATTATCAGAAAGAGAAGTATATTTACTAGAAAAAGAAGATCATTCTTGTTCCTGATCTGTGCTAAATGTGAGTTAATTACTTTGAATGTTGCTTGTAATTACTTAAGAATTTTTTGTTGAGTAGATTGGAATATCTAGCTCAGACATTGCAGAAAATCCAAAGCTAACTAAATGTTGTTAAAAATGTGACATTTAGAAAATAAAACGTGAAACATGCTCACTGAGTTGAAGGGACAAAAATGTTTTCCTGTCTGAAATATGCTGAAATCAAAGGAGCCACAAACAGAAGATTTTGAATAAATATTACTGTATTTGAGAGCTGCGAACAATCAAACCAATCAGGAAGCGTCGTGCGTCATGACGTCAGCGCCGGCCTCTTCCATGCTCTGCGCCCTAAACCGTCATCATTTTTACCGGGAGAGGCGAAGGGCATCCGGGATACCGGCCGAGAGAAGAGCCGCTGAGACACTCGTTGAGGTCAGCAGTTCCGCTTTTATGACCTTTAATCAACTTGAGTTTGTGACAGTTGAAGGTGGAACCAGCAGGAGCCCAAAGAGAGGTTTTAGCTGCAGTTTGAACACATTTCTTAATGTCATTCTGAGGAATTTGACACACTGTTAGCATGCTAGCTGGTTGCAGGCTAACAGCCGAAGTACAATGCTCATACGAGAGCAGGTGAACTCAAACCAAATATGCGAGTGGCTTTTACATCTTTATGTTTATATTGTTTACAAAGTATATTTCATATTAACTTGATGAGTTGTTTAAATTGACGTTTGTTTATCTGCTAGCCAAACGTGCCAGTGTTGAAGCAGTTCCCCTTAGCTAGCCGGCTAATTACACGACCTGACTCCTCAACTGTCTGTGTGTCCTCGGCGACATGTAGACACAGGTCAAAGTTAACTCTGTGGAATTCCAGTTCACCCGGAGAGGACAGACATTCACTGATTTGTTCTGTATTTTGGCAAAACAATTTTCTGGAACTCATGACTCGTGAAAGGACAAAGTGATTGACGGTGCGCGTGGCCAATAGCGACTCTTGAGATCGTATTGCTGGGCGGGGCATGTCACAGGTAGCCAATCGGTCGGCCCGCTGGCCGGGTACGAGTCAGGCTGAGGGAAAGGAGAGTCGATCCGGCAGGTCAGGAGCTGAAGCTCCAACAAGGTCAAAACAAAGGCCGAAACTCCAACTTCATACGTGACGAAGCGAAGGTTCGACCCGGACGAGCGCTCTGGGTCCAGCCGGTACTTCCTTCTGGGTCCAGCCTGCACCTCCTTCTGGAGCAGAGCGGGAGGATTTCACAATCCTCTGGACTCCTCCAAGTGGCGTGAAAACCAGCCGAGCGCCTCGCACACCGTCACGTCTGGGACTTTCGGGGAAGCGAGTCGTCTCAGGAAAGGAAGTCTAATATCTTCCAGGATGGGTTCAGCTTCTGTCAACTCACACCAAGAAGGTTCTTGGTTCAAATCCTGGCTCGGTTCTCTCTGTTGAAGGGTGTACATGTTCTCCCCAGGTGTGCTCCCTGTCTACTGGGTCTTTACCCCTCAATCCAAACACAAATTCAGACATTAGCACAGGAGTCTAAAACCTGCAGCTCCAGATCCACGTGTGTCTCTTTTATCTCTCCATTGTGGCTCCTTGGACAAACATAAAATAAGTCATGGAGACTGCTGATCCAGACATGTCGACCGTCAGAGTCAGCAGCACCCCCTAAACAAAACTGCCTAAAGAAAACAAATAAACAAAGCCTGCAAACTAAGACTACCAAGGTCCAACCACAAACTAAAATAACAAAACCCAGCAGAGTAAGACTGATGAGGACAAAGAGGGGAAAAAGAATGAAAAAAAAGAAAATAGTATTTAAAAAAAAAAAAAAATGGATTACTTAACTAGCATTTATTACATTTAGATGAGTTAAATGTATAAATTGATGTCTGAGGTTCACATAGATGATAAACTATGTAGGTTTTTACATCCTGTTGACCTGAAGACGTCTTGTTTGTTCAACTCTATCTCCAGAATGAACAGATTTGATATGTAAAGCAAAACTTTGGTAAAAAGTTTGATCCTTTATGAGTTAAATGCATATATTATCTTATGCTGCACAAGATTGATAACTAGCTGTTCAGAGCTGCACTGAGATGATCCTGTTTGGCATAGAGCATCTTTTATTTTTAAAACAAGTAAAAAAAATTAATCTTGCTTTTGTTCGTGCCAAAAATACATATAATTCATATTTATTATTTAAAAAAAGGTCATAAATGCAAATCCAAATTTCTTAGCAAGTCCAAATGGTTCTTTTACTGTTAAAGGTTGCGGCCCGTGCATTAGGAGATCAAAATTTTCAGTAAATCCCCAGTTTTCTCTGTGAGCTTCAGAGTATTTGGGAGTTGAATGGATTGGGCTGCTGTCCAGTCTCTGCCCTTCTTCCCTCAGTGACAGCAGGCTCCATCAACCCTCGTGACCCCACTGAAGATCCATGAACGAATGTTTAGTTTTAAAATGTAGGAAGGGATTTGGGTTGGTCAGAAGTGTTTAATTTCAAACAGAACATTTTGAAATAAGTTTAGAAAAGTTAACGTGTTTTATTTCTTGTTTTTGATTTAAAAACTGACATTAATGCGATCGCTGTTGTGGTTTACTGAAACGCTGAACTAACAAACACCTTTGGTAGAGCCGCTTGATTGGCTTAAATGGCACAAAGAGCTTCAGTGAACACGCAGTTCTGTTTAGATGATCTTTGTTTAGGTGTCAGCACTTCACACTGGCTCATGGATGCAGTGGGAGCACAGCAGTGGGTGAACTGAAACCCAGTAAAGGTGAAGGGAGTGATTCATGTGTGAAGTTGATGTGTCAGGACAGCCTGCTTTACTTCTGTTTCCTCTCATCTGTGAGAATCTTTAAAGTAAGATTTTATTCATCTTGGAAATGTTGGGTTTGGAGACATAGTCGGCGTTTTAACTGTCGAATGTCGAATATGATCTGTGACGCTTGACAAATAGGTTTTACAATTGATCTAAGCCAATGGTCTGCAACCCTAATGCTAAGGATCATTTGGTCCAGATTCTTTCTGATCAAAACCCAGCAAGAGCCTCAGTCACTGTTTAGAAACTGCACTTTATTTAGGATTTCCAAGAAAGTACGTTTTATTTATGTAGTACCCTTCACAGACAAAGGCCATGAGGTGCTTCACAAGTTAAAAGCATAAAAACAAAAACTTCAGAAGGTAAGAACATAAAAGACAAATTTCTGCTGGTTAAAAACAAAGAAGATAAAACCCCATAAGCTAAGAGACATAAAAGACAGTAGCAAGTACCACATAAAACAATCATTACAAGCCCAATAAAAAACAGATTTGGTTAAAGTGCTTAGAAAAATAAAGTTTTAAGTTGACTTTTAAAAGAGCCAACAGAGTCCAGTGAAAGTGAAGTCAGACATGACATTTTTAGTCATTATGACTTGGATGTGACACCATGCCTTTTCTCTTTTTACTATCAAATTTAAATGCAACCATACATATAGAGTCCAATTTTAAAATCAGTCTATGTAAGCTTATTTTCTAATCTATCTGACATTTTAAATCCTAAATATAAATGACAAAACTTAATTAACTAAGAGAAATGGACTGCAACCCCTTTATTTTTTGCAATAACTATTGCTATGCATCATCTTTGAAGCTGCTAAAACATTTGGTGAAAATTTGTAGTTTTTTTCCCTTCTAAATCATTGCAGAGTTTTTCCTCTGTTTCCCTGTCTCCTCTAAACTAGTCACTCTCTCTTCCAGTGGACAGTGGACGTTTGATCAAAACCCTGCTGCTCTGGGACTGACCCGGGTGGAGTTTAATTCTCTGTGGTTGTTTGGGACATCCGCCCCATCGGACTGACTGGCACCACCGTGTGCGGGATTCTTTAAGGACTGCTCATGCATCGTTTAAGGACTTGTGCGGCGCGGTTGCGCCCGCTCACCGCCTCACAGGCGGCACAGACTGTCGGCCAGCAGCGGCCTCTCACAGTCGCCTCCACAGGCAACACAAGGACGTTTCAGCCAATCAGGTGCTACTCAACACCTGTGGCTTCAGAGCCGTTTCTTAATGGGACGAGCTCCAACTATGTGGAGGAGATGTACTTCGCCTGGTTGGAAGATCCCAAGAGTGTTCATAAGGTAAGGAAGCGTACCCTGCTGGTGTGGAGAGGAAGTGCAGGTGGAAAATTCCATGAGTGGTAAAACGTGACAAGATAAAAACACATTTGATAAAGGATCATAAAATTAGGACTTCAACCTGAAGTCTGGAGTAAAAGGACTTCACCATACAGGTGCCCAAAATCAAACCTTCAACCACCTCAGGCAGACCATCAGCAGGAAAAATGTTATTTTTTGATGTTCATAAATTAATGTCTGCACACTAGGGCTGTCTATCTACTATATACTGTATAGCATTACCTACGATAATGCTAGTGTGAATGCTGTAAGCTGAATTTGACCACTGAAGATGCTGAAATTAATAGATAAAAATACTGAAGTTGAAAGCAAGTTAAATATTAGTTAATTTCCAAATTATCCTAAAAAAAATGAAAGAATTTTAAACTAGCCAACATAGTTAGCATGTAGCTGAAATATTAGCTAAACTCAAAAATAGCTTAAAAACCTTAATAGTTTGCTTTTATTGAACCACACTTTCTCATAACCTTTAAAGTTTCTCTGTTTCTGCAGACTTGCCTAACGGATGGAATTCCTAAATATTTTCTTGGTCATTCTTTCAGTCCTGAGAAAACTGAGCCTTTTAGGACTAAACCCCCTCATAAAGATCTGAAATCTTTTATTAGTCTAAGACCTTTCCAACTCTACAAATGAACAAAATAACAGGATTGTTTAATAATTACAAATCTAAAGTATTCAGATGAAACGATTATGTTCAGTCAGGTCTGTTTTGCTATGGTTGTAGCTGCTTGTCATTTCTGATCAATCAAAATCTCTGATTACGGTCTTTTTTCGGGCTTAAAGTCTTGCTTCACTTTTGTCCTGATGAGCAAAAATGTAGTTTGATGAAAGCCTGTGATATCTTTGAGCAGCTAAGTTGGGGCTCCCGATGGCGTTTCAGTCTCCTGAGAGGTTAAGGACAGCAGGCTAATATTAGCCTCAGTCACATGACAAACCTGTTTCACTACTGAAGAGAGAACGAAGCCTGCTGGGCCCTCCTGGAACCAGAACCGGCGTATGGGCCAAATTAGGATTATACTCAATAGGATTAGTTTGTAAATGAGGGAAACGTTGGTCTTTTTTTCCTGAAAGAAAGTAAAGTAATTAAAGAACTGCATCACGATCAAAGCAGAGTTCAGAACATAATGACTGTTCACATGATCCGCCTCGTTGTGAGTGAAACAGAATCTTCCAGACATGAGGTGACGCCCTGCCACCAAAGCTTTTTATAGAGGCGGGGGTCACTGTAAGAAGCTAGGGGTTTGATATCAATTATGTCTAAGATGTGAAAAGCGACTGACCTGTTTTACAGACTTTTTATAGCTTTGGTTATGTAACAAAAATTGACTCATCTGCTTGTTGCTGCTGCAAATGAGAAGCTGATGCAGTGAAGAATTTCGTATTCCGCTTTGTTTTAATAATGTAACTTTACAGAAGAGCATGAGATGGATGTGTCCACGAGTGTTTACTGCTCTTCATCCACACGTGTAACAGACATCTGTCTAAAACAATGATAACATTCAGAGCAATGTATGTCATTAAAGAAATTAGGAAAATAACATTTTTATGTTAGTAATGAATATATTTGAAAAAGTCAGCTGATAATGAGATTAAAAAAGAGCTGTCTTCAATGAAGATCTGGTCAGAAATCAGGTTACAGCAGGCTGGTATAAAATGTTCTCAGAGGGATTTTGTGGTTGTCTTCCAAGGCCAGCTACAACGGCAGTTGTTTTTAAAGTCGCACTCCATCATTTTTTTGAACTACCAATATCGTAAAAATATTCTTAGCGGTCTTTTAATTATGGTGGTGCTGTTTTTAGCCAAAATTTAGAAACCTGTGTCGTTTTCTAGGACATAGTTTCTGCAGAGCAGCAGGAGCTCATTGGAAATTCACCTCTGAGTTGTGGGCGGGGCTGACTTTGTTTACACGCTCTCCTGCTATCATACAACCCCAAGCTAACATAACCATGGTGACCGGTATCAGAGCTATCCATTCGTACATTTCTGATCCAGATTTCAGCTCAGACGAAGGAAAACAAAGACATTCGTGGATGGAACGTCCCAGAGAAGTTTTATAAAACTGCGTTTTTTTTTTGTGTTTTTTTTTACAGTCTGGTTTGAGTAAAAAAAATACTCACAACTGTAGTTTTAATATGAAAATTATTTTACATTTGTCCTCCATCATCAGAAAAAATGCTACAAGAACATGTTATTAACACCAAAAACACAATTTTCATGGGAGCTGGTCTCTGGCACGTTCCTGTACTATTTTTACTGATAATGGGGGGATGTCTGTATAAAGAATTTACAATTAAAATTGAACTTATTAGTCTGTACTCAGCGGCAGGGTGGCTCAGTGGGCTAGGTGAAGGGCTGGCACGCAGGAGCCCTGGGTTCGATTCCCAGGGTTGTCCACTGATCCCCACCCAGATTGGACCCTTGATGCTGCTGCCTAACTGGGTCCCTGTGCCCCTCAAGTACAGGGTTGTGTCAGGAAGGGCATCCGGGGTAAAAACTCTGCCCTGATGAGAAACAGTGGGTGCTGTTACGCTGTGGCGACCCCGAAAGGGATAAGCTGAAAGTGAAAGAAGAAGAAGTCTGTATTCAAATTGTAGTGAATGAGGAGCAGACAAAAATGCAGTTGGAAAAAAAATGAATTTGTAGCTAAAACGTCATCATAATAATTAAAGGAGCAGTGGTAACTCTTGTACAATAGATCAAAGATAACTGGAGTGGAGCTGTAAAGACTGATTTGTCTTCTGCTGAAAGGTGAAAATCTTAAAATACCTCTTAAATTTCTGTGTCAAGAACTTGTGCAAACTTAATGCTGGGAAGATTCATTGGAACATTCTTAGTCAAGTTTCAGTTATGGTAAAGAGTTTAATCATATCTTTATATTAACAACTTAAGAAATTGTTTTTTTTTGTTTCTTTGCAATTTATCTAAGTTGCTGTTTCAGATTTATTCAGGAAATGTTATCAGTTGTTTTTGCTTGCCACTGTTTTCTACCCCTTTTCATTTTTGTTTTAGATTTTATTGAGACGGTCTAACACTGTTTTAAATGTTTGTGCATTACACCTCCAGCTTTATGGTTGTTTTTTGGTGTCATGTTTGAGTCACAAAAGTAAACTTTATGTCTATGTTTCTGAAGAATTACAAAGAAAAGGAGTTTGTTTTGTAAAAGAACATGAGTGAGTTGAGAGCAAAGCCGCCCAGACTGATCTGATGCAGGTCAAAGAGCAGAAGCTGAAGCTTCCTGTTTCATTTGACTCGTGAGCAGAGTGGAAAAACTCGACCTCTGCTCTAATTATCACAGAAAGTCATGAAGGAGAGTAAGGTTATGTAAGCACAGGATCTGTCAGATTCCTCTGAGCAGCTGATCACATGTCAGATTGATCCGCTTGGTCGTGTGGTTCAGGTGTGATGCAGCAAACCTGTCCGTTTGGCAGAAGTGAGTGAAAAGCTGACCTGTGTGCAGGTCACTAAGGTGTCTAATTACACCTCACCGTGGTTTCATAAGCAGGTGTCACCTTGTGTTGTCAGATTAGCATAGTAGCTGAAATCTGTACATTGAGGCAGAACTGCTGACCCGTAACGAAGGGTTTGGTCTCCTGCGTAAAGGTGTTCATGGAATCTGTCTGCAGCTGCTTCTCAGTTTTGAAGTCAAAGCTGCCTTTACATGTGCTTGAGTTTTCTGGTTACGTTGATGATTACTCCTCCAGCATCTTTTTTTATTTCGTATGGGGCTGCTTCTTTACCTAAAAGGTTGAGTGCTTCTGTTCAAACCCTGAAGACTAACATTCAAACTGAACTCTCAACATCCCATAAGCTTTGCAGTTACCATGACAGCAGCAGCTGTGCATCCCTCAGATTGTTATTTCTGCTCTTTTGTCTTGTATACAATTGGAGTTTTCCTGCTCTAACCGCCTGTCTTCTTCTCCTCATCCAGTCATGGGATGTGTTTTTCCGAAACGCCAATGCCGGCGCCCCTCCTGGTGCTGCCTACCAGTCTCCTCTGAGTCTGTCTGCGGCTCCTGGCCTCGCTGCTCCACAGCTCTCCTCCCTGGTTGGAGCTCAGCCCAACGTGGAGAAGCTGGTGGAGGATCACCTGGCTGTGCAGTCGCTCATCAGAGCGTACCAGGTATGACCACACTCAAGACTTTTGACGTGTTGGAGTCTTCTGCTGTCTCATGGCGTTGGTTTCATCCAGTTTGTCTCCAGCTGACGACTAAAGCTGATAGAAGCAAAGTTAGACTTACTGTCATGGCCAAAAAATCAGCACCTGGAGATTTCTGTCAGAACGTCGCTCCTAACACGAGTGTGTGGGTGCTTGTGTGTTAATTGTTTTTGTTTTCACTGGAACAACACAAACAGAAACCTCCAACCCAATAAACTCATGCAGACATAAAAAAGGGGAAGGTGAAATTGTAAGAAATGGCTGTCAAGCCTGTTATGCTCCTGTAACTTGTATTCAGACACACCTGTGGCAGGTAACAGTGAGGGCATCATCTGAAACCAGTTAAAATGGGGAAATGGAGGACTCATCCTGTGTTGTCTCACTGAGCATGGAGACAAAGTGTAGAGGTATCTGTGGGTTTGAAAAGAAGGATGAAGCTCTAGAGCATCTCTAGAGAGCTTCATGGTCTGTGTCCACTGTGAGCAACGTCATCAGGAGGTCTATAATCCCATGGCTCTGAGGCTCACCTACCTGTATATGTGGAAGAGCATCAGGAAAGAAAAATAGAGGAAAGAATAGTGCGCCAAAATTCCAGCAGTAAGAAACTCTTTCATGGTTACAGTAGGCAAAGGGTTTCACGTATATGTTCCATAGAGGATACAGCTATATATGTAAAGCCAATACATTTGTGTTCTGTGAGAGTTTCTGTCAGGTTAGACTTTTCCTCTGTTTTTTTGTTCCAGTGTAAGCAAAAACTAAAAGACTGACAGAATTATGCAAGAGAGCTGAGAACTGAACCTGTAAATTCAGAGAAAACTGAAGATCCAGAAGTCTTCTTCCACCAAGGAACTTTATTGTTTAAAACATGTACAATCCTCAATGTAGTTGTCCCTCATCAATTGTGGGAGTTACATGACTTAAAATGCCTGAAGTAGGATTTATAAACTCACTGGCCACTTTTTTAGGAACACCTGCCCAACTGCTCATCAAGGCAAATTTCTATTCAGCCAATCACATGGCAGCAACTCTTGGTGATCTTCTGATGCTATCTCCAGCTGGAGGCTCCACAGCTGGAATCATCTCAGACTGGTTTCTTGAACATACTGAGATCACTGGACTCAATTGAACTCCACAGTCACCAGATCTCAACCCAATAGAGCAGGGTGTCCAAATCTAGGCCTCGAGGGCCGGTGTCTTACATGTTTTCCAACCAACCTGCTATTGAAGCTCCTTATTGGATTGACACACCTGAATCCAGGTAATCAGCTGTAGATACGGTAGAGTTTCAGGAAAACCAGCAGGAGGCCGGCCCTCGAGGCCTGACTTGGGACACCCCTGCAATAGAGCACCTTTGGGATGTGGTGGAACGGGAGATTGACATCATGGATGTGCAGCTGACAAATCTGCAGCCACTGTGATGCTGTCATGTAAATATGGACCAAACTCTGCCACCGAGGATTAAGGCAGTTCTGAAGGCAAAGGGGGTCCAACCTGATACTAACGAGGTGGACCTAACAATGTTGCCGGTGAGCATAGATGTTTAAATGCTGTAAAACTCCTCCTTACACACTGTTCACACTTTTCTCAGACAGACAAACATTCTACACTTTTCTCTCTTGCTTAAACTCTCAAAGTTCAAACCTTTGGAGAAAAATATGTCCAGTTTAATACAATACAATTAAAACAAAGATCAAATCGCAAACAAAGATGTATGTAATGGAATAAATGGAACACATTCTGTACTTGAGACATGGCATGGAGGAGATTGACAATGGTCTGCAGCCAGTCAGGATGCAGAGCACAGAAAACAAAAAAATCATGCAAAACAAAATCGCAAAATATGAACTGCGATACAGCACGAACACTGTAGACTTCATGTTGTATTCTCGTCCTAAATCTTCAGATGTTAAAGTAAATTTAATGAGCTTTGGGGTTTGTAAGGAGCTTACCACCACTCAAACTCTTGTTCTTTCATTCCAGGTCTGATGTAAAATACGTGTAAAATAAAGTAAACGTTTGTGGGGGTTTTTGTGCCACAAACTGAAGTTTGTTTCACATGAATTATTTTGTTGAGTACCTGGAACAATCAGAAGTTTGGATTGTATAGAACCGAAAGCATCAGAAAGGGATAGGCAACTCCGGGCCTCGAGGGCCTCATTCTTGCATGTTTTCCTACATACCTGCTCTGGCCTGTTTAACTGGCTGGACACACCTGAACCAGGTAATCAGTCATGAGTAGGGTTTGGATATGTGGAAATCATGCAGACACTGAGGCCCTCGAGGCCTGGAGTTGCCTCTCTCTGGTCTAAATCAGTGTTTCCCAACCCTGGTCCTCGGGGCACACTGTCCTGCATGTTTTCCATGTTGCCCTGCTTATGCACACCTGATTTAGCTCATCATCAGGCTCAGCAGAAGCCTGACGATGACAGTCACCAGAGGCAGGTGTGTTTAGCAGGGTTGGATCGAAAAAATGCCGGACAGTGTGCCTTGAGGACCAGGGTTGGGAAAGACTGGTCTAAATGACAAGTGGTGGGATAACCGTGTGCTGGCTGTGCGTTCAGGTGATGGGCCATCACAATGCCCACCTGGACCCTCTGGACATCAGCTGTGTGAACTTTGACGATGCTCCCGTCAATTCCGGCTTCCAGGACGTTGGTGAGAACGTGGGAACTGATCCAACAGAAACATCTCTAACATTGCTTTTTCCACCCACCCACTTGCCCTCCTCCTCTCCTCTCCTTCCTCTGTCTTGTTCTCTCCTCTTTTATCTCATTTCCTCTTTGTTTGAACTAAACCCTTTTTCTGTACACATCCTTAAATCCCCTCGTATCATTTTGCTCTCATCTGCTCGGCTCTGCCTCCTCTCCATTCCCCTCATCTCCTCCTTCCCTTCCTCCCCGGGTGGGCTCTCTGCTGTTGTCACCCCTGTAGATCCGAGGGCACCATGTGGCCCAGTTGGACCCACTCGGCATCTTGGACGCTGATCTGGACTCGTGTGTCCCCACTGACATAATCACCTCCTCCGACAAGCTGGGTGAGGAGAAATGCACCTCCTCTTTTGCTCTGTGCCGTAGTGCCTTGCAGCGTAGTGACTCTGGCTCTCAGTGTGACGGCGCTGGCATTGAACCCTCCTGTGTTTGTGCTTGTCGAGCTGAAGCTTTCCTGAACTTTCTAGTTTCAGCTTCTTTCAATGTTCCACTTCAGTTCACAAAGTTCCTTCTGTCTGAACGGAGAATGGAACCTGACACATAAAATGTTCATTCGCTTTCTGTTAACAATGATGGCTTAGTTTGAAATAATTGTTTGAGATGATCTCCTGTAAAAATATTTCATCTTCATAATTCCTGCTTGTGTTGAGTTTTTATCTAAGGCATGGAAGAAGAAGCGTTATTGTAATAATTAATATACTGTACCTGCTTGACTACAGAGGTATTCTTCAGCACTCGATTGACTCCAGTGGAAGGACGACATTTTTACAGCTCTTCATGAACGGGAAACATATTTAACCCTCTATCTCTTTCGTAAAAATGTTCACTCATTCTACTTTATTATTTTCATGCTACGGCTGTATATACTGCTCATCAGAGCTACCACGATTTAGGAACAATTTGAGAATAGATCAATAGATGACCAGAGTGAGACTTTAAAGTGGGGCTGCTACGATTAGTCGACTAATCAACTATTAAAATAGTCAACGACTGATTTAGTAGTCGGTTAGTCGTCACTTTATGTTATATGGAGTCAGAGTGTAGTAAAGTTGAACAAAGTTGTGAGCATTCAGCACTAAAAAATTCACTTTTGTTATATTTGAATCAGTGAGACTAAAACTTTATCTTTAGTGAAGAATAGTTCCTTCTTTCAGATGACGACCTCATTTATTTAATCTGATTTGATACAAGAAACTAATGAAGGACAAAAGCGGCATGATTCATTAGAAGTTTATTAAACTTTCATCTTTATTGTCTTTATTTTTAGTTAGTTTAAAGCTAATGATGGTTAAGATGTGTGTTTTACATCCAGTTTTCACATGATCTGATTAGTCGACTAATCGAAAAAGAAAAATTGTGATTAGTCGAATATTGAAATAATTGTTTGTGATCGTCTGTAAATTATTTTACTATTAATAGATGAACTTTTTTTCTTCCACTCGGGTTTGGTTTGTGCTGAGTTAATTTTTGCCTGGTTTCCACTGAGCGGTGTGGATCAGGCCAGTTCCTCTCCTGGCCGGTTTAGAACGGTCCGGGTAATTCAAGTGAGCTTTTCCATTGAGAGTTGGACCATCAAAGCGCACGTGGGGTGTAGACTGATGACGTAGCTGTACGTCAAAATGGTGAGACTACAGTGAAAGAGAAGATGCATCAGCTGACTCAGAAACAGACGGAAAATTAAAAAGATATCCACAGAAGATCATTATAATCTGGATCAGGTGTTTGTTATGGATGAAGCCGGTCTCTATGCTGCAGAACATTTTATTGTTCTGAGTTTAAAAGAAAAAAAAAACTCTATGTTGATCGATGCTCCAATGTTCTTCAATAAATGTTTTATAAAGCGCGATCAGAAGTTTTTAAGTTTACTATGGATCAGTAACAGACATTCTTCAGCCGCGGGGATCGGGAGAGATGGAAACGGGGAGAGGGTGTCTGGCCCCCAACCCTCGCGAATATGGGGGATAAAGAATTTATTATCATTTCCAAGAAGATTGCGGGAGGTAAAGAAGAATACAGACAAAAAGAGGACAAAACTTTCAGTTTGGATCTTGAGTCGTGAAAAGTGCTGGTCGGACACTTCCTGTTGTCATAAAAGCTTTCCACCAATCAGTGGGACGACGAAAGCCCCGCCCTCACGGCTCCATTCTATTCTATGGACCTACGACCAACGGGGGACCAGACATGGTACCAGTTGATCCTTCTGAACAGGTCCATTTTGTAATGGAAACGCTCAAAATTCCATTCCTATCCGGTCCAGTCCGGTCTGGACGGCTCAGTGGAAACGAGGCATTAGGGACAGTTTTTGGTCTGTAGTTGTCAGAATGGGCAAGACTGCACGTGCTGGTTTAGTGCTCATGTCAGAAGACCATTTTAGTACAATTGTGATCTGAAGTTGAAAACTAAATAATAAAAAATCTACTACACCCCATTTACTTTAGATACTAAATGAACCTATTAAAAGGTAAATCTAACAGTTTCTTGCATATATTTTTACAGTAAGTGCAAATACTCTACTTTATTCATTTTCTTAATTGGTGCTTGACAAGGCAGACATGCTCTCATGTAGTTTTGACTTTACCCGATGTTGACAAACATTAGAGGTGTTATTGTTGGGATATTCAGAAGTGTCCATTTTCATCAAAAAGAAGTTTTATTTCTTCTGTTTGGTGCTGAAATTCCAGAACACTAGAGGGCGTTTCCACTGAACTTTTTTGTTCCTGATGCTGTAACACGCCTGGGTGAATGACCTTTGAATTAGCCTTCAAATCCAGGCTCAAAGTGGGCGGGGCCGTTGTGTTAATGGAGGGCGTCTCGTGCACCGTCTCTGACTAGATCTTTAGTTAATGCAGCTTTGAGGACGTAGAAAGCAGTGCTGCTTCTTGGTGTCTGGGTTCATTTTAAAGCATCAGAAACGTATCCGTTTCCGTTTTGGAAGGGAAGATCCTTCTGCTGCCGTTCTCCTGAATGTACAGCAGAGATTTTTGAATATTTCTGGACTCCGGCTGGAGTCAACAGGTTGGAACTGCAGCGTTCTTAAAAAGTAAGACGCGTCCAAATAAACCAGGTGCCAGCAGAACAGAGGGGCTTATGGGAATGCAGCAACAATTGTAATCAAATCTTGAAATAACTGTAATTAGGTTTGATAAAGGTGTTTGTTTTTGTGTCTCTGTTTGTGGGTTTATCTGCTTGGCATCAGCAATGAAACTGAAGGATATGAATGTCCATCAAGAGTCGGCTGAAGAGACTGGGGCGGAGCTGCAGGGCTGACTGTGCATCATGATGACTCTGAGTGCATGTGTGTGAAGTTTGTGGTGAAAATGCTGACTCGGCATTCTCAGAAGTTAGTTCGATCCCTGCTGCCATGGGGGTGCTGTCCTCTGGAACTTCCTGTTGGGGGCGTGTCTGTGTGAATCTGTAGTGTTTCAGTTTAGCATGACGTTGATGTGTCTCTTTGTCCACCACTCCAGTCTGGAACCGGAGCCAAAGGTCTCCTTTAATCTCTAGAGAGTGGTGAACACGAGTCGCTGCTGCTGCTGTGAGACGGGTCAAACAGGGTAGGGGTCACTAACATCATCTGGATGTTTCTCTCCTTTGGTGCTCCCCGCCCCCCCTCCAGACCTGGCTGTGTTCACGGAGAGGCTGAGAATCCTCACAGTTGGAGGTACGAGAAGCAGCGCTGCTCTGAAGCTCATGTTTAGTTTGCTGTAGCAGCGTGCCTTTCTGCTGAAGTTCTGGATGACCCGACCGTGTCCTGCTGCAGGTTCAGGCCTCGCCTGCAGACACCAGGCTGTCGTCCTGACCTCCTGCTGCTGCGCTGTAGGAGGAGGAGGCGACGCAGCATGTTCATTGTTTCTGCAGAATTAGAGATCAGACTTTTCTATTTTTGCAACAAATGATGTAGAAGAGTTGTTCAGGCGGCCTGAACCTGCTGCAGGGCTGCTTCTGTCGCACTCAGTTTCTGGAAGAAACTCTGAACCTTAGAGACGTTCAGAAAAGTGATGCCTTCTCCGTGTCTGTAGCTGCTTCTCTGCTGTGACCGTCCTGCTCTGTGCAAAAGTCTGTAGACCCTCCCCTCCTTTTAGAGTAGAAGCCCCTCCCCTCAGTGGTCATGAAGTAAGTGTGCTGGTGATCTGACACCCCATCACAGTTCATTTAGTTATCTAAAACTTTTTGATACCGATGTTATCGCGTGTAACTGGTCAGAAAACTCTCTTTGGATCGTGTCATGATTTTTGAGTCACAAATCGGATCAATTTTTGGATACGAAAAAAAGGCAAAATAAAAAGAAAAAAAATCATAGTTTTTCTTGTAAGCTTATGTAGATAATAAAACAAAATACTTCAATCATTTATATATCATTTCAAAACAGTTTCTTGTGATATTGTTGAACTTAAGATGTTCCTGCATATAAATTCACTCAAAATATCCATAAATAAAAAGTATAGTGAGTTATGGTGTTTTGCCTCTTGATAAAAACCAAAAGTATTTATAAAAACTTTACACTTTTTCAACATCTCCTGTTGCTGTGAAACCTCCTCTCACTGGGACGGATGTTGCAGTGTTTTTCTCCTGCCACAGTGTCAGGACAGTAGGTGGTCAAACTGGGTCACAGAGAGGCAGAAGTACCACTGAGAGCAGCTGTCGGTGAATGATCTCAGAAGACGGATTTCCGATTATTTCATAGAGCTCTTCACACGAATAAACCCCATCTCTCTACATCATCTGTGTCTTTCATGATGTAGCCATGACGTCTGGTTGAGATTAACAGTAGCTCCTCACATGCGGCTGGAGCTTCAATTTTAAAGTGCGTTTCGCGGGGCAGAGGCGGCCAGCTTCTATGTTCAGTCAGTAGCTGCAGTACATGTGCAAAATGTCCTTGATCAGATCAAAGATCAGATTAGAATAGAACTGTGCACTTGGCCCCGTAAAAGCTTCATCCCATTGTAACAAACATTTCCATGTGTCGCATGGTTGATCAGAATAAATCATGTTGACATGCGCAGAGCTGACTAAAATACTGGAAATAGTTGTAGAAGAAGAAATAATGAGGTCCGTTGTAACAAACAAAGATCATGTATGGAGCGAGATGTTACTCTGAACGTGCTTTTATGATTATTAATATTTTTAAGTTACTGCTCATAATCTTTTAAATCCATGCAGGAAATATACATATTACCTGCACGTAAATATGTGGGAATAAGATCAGTCTTTATTCTGTTTTGATGTGGTTGGAAATATGAATTTTTGTGATTTTTACACGGTTTCTCAGGACTTTTCTGTGATTTCTGCATTTAAAAGCCGCCTCTGGTTCATACTTTCCTGAAGCCGCTCGGAGAGACAGTTCTCCTGGGAGAGACGGTTCTCCTGGGAGAACCGTCTCTCCCGGGAGAGACGGTTCTCCCGGGAGAGACGGTTCTCCCGGGAGAGACGGTTCTCCTGAATCCAGCGGGTCTCTCGGGCTCAGATCAGCCGGACGGACTGCGTCCGAATCTCACAGCGTAACAAAGCACTCCCGTGCATGTGCGTGTGTGCTCACACATTAAAGCTGAGAATCGGCTTTTCTACTCAAAGAAAACAGTTTGCTCGCGGAGAGCAGCAGATCGGTTGGGGACATGTAAACGTAGCTAGTGGTACAGATGTGATATGAAGCAACTGAAGTCCCGCGGCAGGATTTGAGCGATGAGACGTGAATTGGGCGGTGGAGCCAAAATTCAATTAACTGTAGTTTGAGAGGTCGCTGCATTTCTCCTACCAATCAGGAACTTGGCTTTGGGCATGTAACGTTTTCATTGACTCAACAGCGGGTTGAATATTAATCAATTAGTTTTTTTGTCCTGAACTTCCATCTAATTCCTCCACTCGCTGGGGCCGCAGAGTTACCAGGGCTGGTGAAGAAGAGATACACCCCGGACAGATCGCTAGCCTACCGCCGCGGCTCTCTGGCTGCTGTCACCTCCTGTAGTCCAGCGGAGCTCACTCGCTAGATAGATGGATAGACAGACAGCTGGGTGCAGGGGCTGCCTGCTCGGGCCTCTTGAACTTTGCAACATTTTTCTAATTCTCTGTAGAGGACAACATTTTGGGCTTTTTCAGTGATACCACATGTGATCGGGGGTCTGTAGTTTTTGGTGGATTTAAAAGCAATTTGACTTCTCTCTTTGGTAATCAGGAGGATGTGAGCATTAAAGTAACAATTGGCTGGAATGAACATTTGTGAACACTGTGATGGCTGTGTACAAAGTCCCTTTCAGAAGCAGGTCGTGCTTTGTACAAAAAAAAATTGGGACGTTAACATTTAATATATCGGTTATTAACCGTTTACCACCTGAGGCGTCGCCGGTGAAGCTTAAACACAAAGTCTTTAAATACAGTTACAGTAAATCAAAGACCATAAGTTCTTTGAACATAAGTTCTTTGATTTAACAAATAAAAAAGATCCTATTTAGTTTTTGCTTTTTACTGTAAACAGGATCTTAAGAATTATAAATAAAATGTAGTCTCCAAACTTTTTCCTGTGAGAGCCACAAAGGTGTTTTTTCTCTGATGTGAGGTCAGGGTCAGTTTGTAGCTTAACAAAAGAAGTGTAAAAATGGCTTTGGTGATTTGAACATGTTCGTGTTTTCTCATGATGGAGGAAAGCTCTAGTTTGTGACATGGGCGGTCCAAAGTCTTCATGCTCCGCTAGAATGGTGAAGCATCCACTGGCAGACAAATAGATCCATGAACGTCTTTGTTTTCCTCATCTGATCTGGAATCTGGATCTAAACTGAACGGCTGAATAACTCTGATATTGTTTTCCATTTTTGTTGCACCACTAATGTTAGCTTGGGCTTCTGAGGGGCTGTAAGCTAGTGGGAGAGCAAATGGATGATGGGAAATTAGCAGAGTTAACTTCCCATCCACAACCCAGATAAGAATTTCTGATGAACTCCTGCTGCTCTGCAGATAATGTCTTAAACGACAGACGTTTTGATTTTAACTAAACACGGAGTAAAAATAATCCCACTAAAAATGTATATTTTAGTAGGACTATAAACTGTTATGTGGTCAGAGACGGTTCGATTCCCTCTGAGGCTGAAACATTCATCTCTGGATGAAACTATGCAACCAAGACGACTGACACGTTTGTAAACTGAGTGGAAGATGTGATTGTGTATTCAGAGTTTGTGGTGGAAGTCGTTGACTGCAGCGTCACGTGTCGGCCTGTTGTTCTACAAACACTCAGAAGCTGAAATGATTCCAGCCGGTTCTGTCAGTTTGATGCTGTGAAAACCGCAGGTTGTTTCCGGTGGATTTGTGATCTTTGCTCCTCTTCGCCTACTGGAAAGACGGGAGGAAGATGAACTCAAGGCTGAGCCCTGATTAGCGTCCCGCCCTGACTTTGAGTGAGCTCTGATTGGCCAATCCTGCTGTCAATCAACCATGCTGCAGAACCCCCCCCCCCACCCTCCATCGTAACACCTCCTCCCTAACTGCACCTCAGCAGCTCTGCACAATCATTCATTCCCCTGCTGGAGCTCATCAACTCATCCACACTGATCCTCTTTTGATCCTCCTGCTCCTCTGGACCGAGGGGGCGGAGTCAGAGCACAGAAGGGAGGGGCCTCTGTGGACCCACCTTCATCTGTGCTTCCTGATGTGTTTTTGTAGTTTGAATGCAGAACAGCGTCACCTGCTTTTGGGACTGTAAGGACTCTGCTGAGCACTAGAGGGCGTTACAGCCTCTGTTGTGCTGCATTGTTCTGGAACAAGCCCCTCTGTTTCATTTGATTCTACAGAAACTGTTGTGTAGATTTAGCATTTTTATTTACAAAGTTAGCTTACGTTATCTGAAGGGGCTCTTTGACCTGAATATTGCTACATTTCCTAAAACTGTTGCTTTAACATGTTTGTGCAGCAAAACAGATGATAACTTCAGATTCAGTAGAAACGTTTTGCTTGAGCTGAGAGCAGCAGATCAGCTTCTTCAAACCGGCTCCTCCTCTTCCTCTTCCTGCATGTTTCATTTCTGTTTCACGGCCAGATTCTCACCATCTCTCCAATTGTTCATTCACTCCCGTCTTTTTTTGTCTCCCTCTTTGCCTCGTTGCATGATGGGATGTGTAGGCTTCTACGGCTTGAACGAGTCGGACCTGGATAAGGTGTTCCGGCTCCCCACCACCACCTTCATCGGGGGCTCAGAGACGGCACTGCCGCTGAAGGAGATCATCCGCCGCCTGGAGGTAACCACAGGAGAGACCCCAACGACGAGTTCAGTCGTATTAACAGTGTTACGCCAATAGATCATGGGTCAGGAGTTGAGGGCATCGTAACAAATCACACAGATGATAGATTTAAAAAAGTTTATCTAATCATTAAAGTTAAACAAGAAGGGAGGAGGGAGCATGGTTGGGCCAAAGAAATGAAATAAAAAGAACAAAACAAAGCCCAGCTATCGTCACTACAACAGAGGCTGACGGCTTCTCTACAGCTCCAGATTGATCACCGCTCAGGTAAACTTTACCTTTACCAACAGGCTTCGTTCCACAGTTACTCCCAAAGTGTCCTCTATCAGCTGCAACACACCCAGCATCACAGGAGAATCTCGTTCATCCTGGTAGCAGGGAACAAAGCAGTCAACAGGACGGATTTTATTTTAGAAGATGTTTCCCCTAAATCAGCACTCTGCAGCCTGCAGCTCCGGAGCCACCTGTGGCTCTATTACCTCTCCATAGTGGCTGTACAGTAACAATAATAGGATTTTTTATTTAGATTAGTTAAGTTTATATATTTATATCTGAATAGAGTGAATGTGTGTGTGAATGGGTGAATGGGTCTGTGACTGTGAAGCGCTTTGGGCCCTTGAAGGAGGGTAATGAGCGCTATCCATTTATATCTGAGGTGCACCTCAAAGATAAACTAAAGTTTTTTACTTTCCTGCTGACTGGAGGAGGTCTTGTTTGCTCTATGCTTCATCCAGAATACAACTATTTCAAATACTAAGCAAAACTTTGGTAAAAAGTCTGATCCTTTATTAGTTTAAAGCACATATTATCTTATGCTTTCCAGGATCTGATCTGGAACAAGGCGTCTTTTATTTTGAAAGGAAATCATACAAGCTTCTGTCAAATGTAAAAATAATTTCACATGTTGAGAAAATGCTAGGTACTTTTTATATTTCTGTTTTTATTCGTGGCAGAAAGAAAACATAATTGATTTTTATTATTAAAAAATCCATTGTAATGCATGCACAGCAGTATCAAAATAAGACTTTGCCGCTTCTAAGTATTGATCGGTAGAAAACGAGCTCAAATGGGTCTTTTACGGTCAAAGGTTGTAGATCTCTTCCCTAAATCATTGGTCAACCTTTTTCAGGCCACCTACTGGTTTAAAGTCGGACAATATTTTCACCCACCGGCCTGTAGGAGGCTGAGATGGGTTTCTCTGCTTTCCTTTTGAGGGTACATTGTTCTTACCTTCTGTAAAGTATCTGCAACTGCTTTAAACTTTACTTGTTGTGGCACGTTATCCCCTAAAGTCTGATGAATAAATACCAGACAGTCACTAAAACTGATATCTTCTAAATATAATAATAAATCTGAATCCACTGTTTGATCAACTTTTTTAGCAGCATCCTCGTAAAGATTCTCTGTCTGGATCTGTTCTGCCAAAAGAAGCTTATTTCTGTTAACTCTGCTAGTTTGGGGGCTCCAATTTAGCGGTCTGAGGAGGCGCTTTCAGAAAGTAGAGGATGTATTTCCCACACGTGAACGAGCGACTTGGCATTTGTCATGAACAAGTGTCGTACGGTGGAGAGAATCCTGTAATTTTCCAAAATAAAACTTTCTTCAGAACCAGATTAGAAATAAAACGGTGTTAGTTGTGTTTGTTTTCATCTGCCGCCCGCTGCACAGTCCTACAGACAGGTACCAGTCTGTGGGGACCACCGCCCTAGAGGCTTAATTCCAGAAAACAGTGATGTGAGATTTACACAGTACATTCAAAATGACCAGAGTTAATCTCTTTGCTGCAGTTCTCTTTAAAAAATGAGTTTTCAGGTTTCTGTCTCTGTCCTGGTGACAGGAAGCTGTGAAGCCTTTCTCCTGTTGTGAAGTTCATCCAGCTTTAGAAAAACATAGAAGCTGCACAAATCTAAAAATGGTTTCATCACTTATCTGCTGGTGTCTGGATGTTCGTTTGTGTGCAGATGGCGTACTGTCAGCACATCGGCGTGGAGTTCATGTTCATCAATGACCTGGAGCAGTGTCAGTGGATCAGGCAGAAGTTTGAGACTCCAGGTGTGATGCAGTTCACTCCGGAGGAGAAGAGGACGCTGCTGGCCCGCATGATCCGCTCCACCAGGTCTGTTCCACAGCAGCATGTGCACCAGAACATGCGAGTGCGTGATCACTCGTGTCTCACCCACGTGCGCGTGCATGCAGGTTTGAGGAGTTTCTGCAGAAGAAGTGGTCTGCAGAGAAACGCTTCGGTCTGGAGGGCTGCGAGTCCCTGATCCCGTCTCTGAAAACCATCATCGACAAGTCCTCAGAGAACGGGGTGGAGTACGTCATCATGGGCATGCCGCACAGGTGAGCAAACAAAACCTGAGCATAAAGAGGAGAACTTTTGAATGACAACTGTTGAGACGCGTCCATTCAGAAAAACAAGTTTCACCGTTTCTGCTCTCCACGTCTTTTCCAGCCGAATGACTTTGTTCCTGTTTTTATTTTCAATCGAATCAGTACCTTTCTTTCAACAACAGATAAACTACATTTTCTGAAGTTGTGGAAGCTGACATTAAACGGCCAGTGACTCAGCCCCTCCCACAGACAGCAGAATCAGGCTCTTCATAGACGACTGATGTTCCCTGTTCAGCTGCAGGCGGAGGAGACGACTCCATCGATGAACTGACTTTACTATGACGTTGGTCTAAAACGTTCGTCTTTTTTCCAGTTCAACGTGATCATGAACTTTCTTACTCGTGGGCCACACAGGGTTCTAAAATTTGACAGAAGGGCCGGAGCAGGAGCCGATTTGTGGCGTGATTTGTATATTCACCTCGTAAAGAAAAACAAATGAGATCTGGGCAAAAACATGCCTCGATTTTGACGGAAAAATTACTTTAAAACAAAACATTAGTTGTTTTTTTTTACTTCGAAACTGTGGTTTCTGTTGTCATTTTAGTGTGATTTTCATCAATGGGTTGATGTCCCTCAAAGAAAAACTCAAACTCAGAGAAATGCTGCGTTCATGTGCTGTTGGAATAATCGGAAAAATGACTGTCTGACTTGGAAATCCCACATGAATAATCAGAAAAACAATAAATCTTCAAACCCTAAATGAATGCAGAATAACTTTCAGTGCCTGAACAAAGGGGAATTTATTTTTAGTGCGCCATCTATGGGGAGACACCTGAACTACAAGGAACATAATGAATAAGAGTAATCAAAATCATTTCTTCCAGTTTGGCGGGCCAGAATAAATAGTTTAGCGGGCTCCGTGTGACCTCCAGGCCGTAGTTTGTCCACCCTACATGAGACAGCTCCAGTTTCTTTACTTTGTGTAGCCCGGCCTTCACAAGCCTTACTTTTTGAAGATACTTATCATTAAAGTAGAAATTCTCTAAGGAAAACTTGATATATATTTCACTTTAAGATGGCTGCTACTTTGTGTTTTTACTGTTTTACATTTTTAGCATCTCTGAGAAATGTTGTTTTTCAACTGCCATACATTTTGATCAGAAAACAGTTTTTAGCAACATATATTGCAGTAGTAGAAAATATTGAATAATTCATCTCTAACTTTCTGCTGTCATTCACATCACTTACCCTATTTTGATTCATTTAGCTTATTTTAACTTAACAATTTTGCAATATAATTAACTATAATTGAAATGTTATTTTGAATAAATGTAGTGATTTATTTGACAATTTAGTATTAAATGTAGTATTTATTTTAAAAATAACCTTTATATCACTTCATTTGACAATCTTAGAGTCAAATGAAGCATTTTTTTATTATGATTCTTCTTTTATTTACCAGCATACAGCAGGTTATTATGTTTAACTGAGTATTTCCTTTTGTGTTCAGTCTTCCCTCACTGCTGAAAATCCTCAGAATTCTCACACATTTCTCCAGGAACTAAACTCTCATTTGTGTTTCTTAGGGGTCGTCTCAACGTTTTGGCGAATGTGATCCGTAAAGAGCTGGAGCAGATTTTCTGTCAGTTCGACTCCAAGCTGGAAGCTGCTGATGAGGTACGGGGGGGGGGCTCCTCAATGCTGGTCTGATCAAACCTTCTCCAAGTAGACATGTTCACATCGTTTCAAAGAAGACTCAGAACCACACCTGTGCTCAGAGGGTGTCCTGCCAGCAGTCTCACAGCAGTGAATGAGGATTGAAGCAGCTTTGTGTTCACCTCACTTCAGTTGCTCGTTCTCTTCAGAGAGGAAGGGCACAAACAACACATCACACCTTTAATTCCAGGTTGTGTCCATCAGGTGCACTTACGTTTCTGTTTTAATATTGTGGAAGTCTGTGAAAACATGGAAGCTGCATCATCAGGTCACATCAGTTTCCTTGGAAACTTTGGTTCTTCTGAGCTGAAGGAGCCGCTGGACGTTCCTGCTCACCTCCTGTCTGGCCTATGCAGGGCTCTGGAGATGTGAAGTACCACCTGGGGATGTACCATCGCCGGATCAACCGTGTGACGGACAGGAACATCACCTTATCTCTGGTGGCAAACCCGTCTCACCTGGAGGCCGTGGACCCCGTGGTTCAGGGCAAAACCAAAGCCGAGCAGTTCTACTGCGGAGACAACGACGGGAAACGGGTATGTCTGTGCAGAAACGCTGCTCCAGGAAATACTTCAACACATCCTTACACTAACTACTCACTTAAAAAAAACCCAGTCAGACTTGATAGCACATGATACCATTATGGCTTTTCTCATTTGTTCTGCTATGCTTGAAAGGAAGTCATTATTCACAGTCACTTAGAACTCTACAGAGCTTTGTTCTGGTACATTTTTCTTAGCATGAAACTTCTGTCCTGCTGTGATCTGGCTTTTTCTCTTCTGAAGTTCTTTTAGGTCATTCAGGGTTTAAAGCTTTTAAACAGAACAGATCTCTCTGAACATTAGATTCTCAGTGGGCTTGGATGTTCCCTGTAGTTTCTAGTTCCATGTTTAGTACTCAATCAGAACGTGATCAAGAATATTAATGTACTGTAGTTTCTGGACTATAGAGCGCACCTGTATATAAGCCACACCCACTCTGTTAAAAAAAAAAATAAAAAAAATGATACACAAGCCGCACTGGGCCATAAGCCACAGATGTTTATGTTCAAAAATATAATAATTCCTGCATGTACAGAACGATTTCTTTCTGAAAATGTACATGTATGTACTTGAACAGGTGTTTTGTGAACAGTGCCTTTTAACACGGCAGCAACTCTGCTCATTAAAACTGAACGCAACCAAGACGGTATTTATTTACCGTAATTTCTCCCGTGTTTGAAACCACAAGTACTTTAATCGTCTTCACTGAAACCCATGAAGTCTTCTTCTTCGGTGTCGGAGTTGAACAGCCTCAGAAGCGCGTCATCACAGCTGTCTCCATCCGTCTCGCTCTCCGCGTCGTCCTCTACTGAAGTTGGCTCTGAAGGTGCGCCGCTCTCCGTGCGCAGCAGTCCCGCCTTTCGGAACCCGTTGATGATGGTGGATTCTTTCACAGCACTCCACGCTGTTAGGATCCACGGACAGACATCAGAAAATGATGCTTTTCGCATGCGGCTGGTTTTTGTGAACGACTTTTCACCACTTGTCATCCAAGTCTCCCATTCAGCCCGGAGTGCCGTTTTAAATGCCCGATTCACGCTGATGTCAAGCAGCTGCAAATACTTTGTTGTACCTCCAGGAATCACAGCTGGGATGGAGCGGTTAATGTCATGGAGCACAGCATGAACCGAGTATGAAAGGATTTGTGATCATTTCACTATCACGTATAATTGTTTATTTGTACTAAATCCTTTCTGTTAGTAGGGAAACAGTTTGATATAAGGGGCAAAAAGAAAACATACTATGCCTTAAAATACCTTTAATTCATTGTTGGAAGAAAAATCAAAATGGGGACTTTAAAACTGTGAATCGAATCGTGGCTTGACTGAATGGTTACACCCACGACACACTGATGTTAGGACGCTACAACGCGCTCTGCTTGTTGTTGTTGGTTTTTAAACTAGGTTTTTCTGTGTAAAAATAATTAATTTGGCGGTTAAAGAAGTATGGTTGGCAGTTACATTTTTTTATAATCTACCAACAAACTAGCCCAGTGAGTCAAGCATGTCAGCCTCTGGAGCCTGAACGCTTCTCTCTGAAGACACGAGTGTGTTTGGGTCTGCAGGTGATGTCCATCCTTCTCCACGGAGACGCTGCATTTGCAGGTCAGGGAATCGTTTATGAAACCTTTCACCTGTCCGACCTGCCGTCCTACACCACGCACGGCACTGTGCACGTGGTGGTCAACAACCAGGTAACGAGACGAAGCGAACCCGGCTGTTCCTCTGCTGTTCTGGTGTAAGTGTCCTGCTTTTGCAGATCGGCTTCACCACAGACCCTCGCATGGCGCGCTCCTCCCCCTATCCCACCGATGTCGCCCGGGTCGTCAACGCCCCCATCTTCCACGTCAACGCGGACGACCCCGAGGCCGTCATCTATGTCTGTAAGGTGGCCGCCGAGTGGAGAGCCACGTTTCACAAAGACGTGGTGGTGGACCTGGTGAGTGACGACTGCACTGAAGCCATCAAATACTCACTCCTGAAAAGTCAGAAAGATTTCTCTTCTGCAGTTTTGTTTGCATAACAAAGATTCAGCCCAAAAGTAGAAAAAGAAAACTAATCTGGAGAAGATCACTGGGAATACATTTCTCCAAGTCATTTTTACTTGGCAGGAAATCGAATAAGATATCAAAAATCTAGAAACAAGGAGTTCCACGACAATTCTCCACCTCACAGTCGTGCCCGTCTGCTTGTGTTCAGGTCAGCTACCGCCGCATGGGTCACAATGAGATGGACGAGCCCATGTTCACTCAGCCGCTCATGTACAAGCAGATCAAGAAGCAGAAGCCGGTCCTGCAGAAGTACGCTGAGAAGCTGATAGCAGAGGGAGTCGTGAGCAGACAGGAGTACGAGGTAACCCCAGCAACACCCTGCAGCTTCTGTCATGTCAGAACACACGTCACACTTTTAAAATCCAGACTGCATGCAGACTCACTGCTCTGGGACGGCTCTTGGAGGACTTTACAGGGGGGGGGGTCTGTTTCTGAACTCTCATGTTCTCATGTCAGTCTTCTCTGCCTCAGAAGCACCAAATATGCCAGAAAACCTTTCATTCCTGACTCTCATTTTCAAATCTAGAGCTCCATCATAATTCCAAAGTCCTGAAGTTTACAAAGGGACAGAAACAACAACCAAAGCTATTTTCTCTGTTTCTGGATGGAGGTTAAAATGGCGAGTGTTTAAAGTTACTTCCTGTTTATATGGTTTAGAACAGCAAAGCTGACTGCTGAACGCTGTTTAAAACAATTTTACATGAATAATAAAAGGTAACCTAACCAATTGTGACTGAAATGTGTACAATATTTATTGTATAAATGTCCTACTTGGTTGCATTTGTTTCCTCCTCTTAGATCGTTGAAAGATCGTTCATAAATCAGAGTACAAATGTCAGTGATCCTGTCTGCAGTCAGAACAGATCAGCTGATCCCCAAATTCCTCTGGATGATATTAATCCAGTCGTGGATTATTTCTCTCTGACAACCAGGTTAAAGTTAGACAAAGGTTACAAGAACTTCAGTGAATGCTGCTTGATTGATTATGAAGGTAATTATGATTTTATTCTTTTAATCTGTGCTAATGCTAACACTAGCATTAGCTTTAGCTATGAGACGTGGAGCTGCAGAAGATCTTTTCTCACCAGTTCAAAGTTTCCTAAATTTCTGTTCTCACATAATCCTGTAAACAGATCAAAAGTCAGAGAATTCCAGCGTGTCTGACATTAAAGTCAAACTTATTCCTGTTGTAATGTTTTCTACTGCGGTCAGTGAGCTGCTGTTAGCTCAGCCGTGGTTCTAACATCACTCCTCTTTGTTTTTGATCATAACTGTGTCTGATCTGCAGGAAAATAAAGGTAAAAATGATTAAATTATATGAAAACTTTTGCCAAAAATATGAAAGTGGCTGTTGTAAATATGTTCACCCAGGGATTTTTTTTTTTTTTTTACGTCACCGCTCTTATTTTGAAAGGTGAATCTACGTGGCTCAATAGCTGCTCTGAACATTTTCACTGAAACAAACCATTCTTACAATTTAAAATCCTAAAATATCCTGTAGTAGAACAACAAAAAAATGGGGTGGCCGTGGTGCAGTGGTAGGGCGGTCGACTCCCGATCAGAAGTGAGCAGGTTCGACTCCCGCCTTACCCACCCATGTGTCGAAGTGTCCTTGGGCAAGACACTGAACCCCAAATTGCCTCTGGTGGGAGGTTGGCGCCAGTGTTCGGCAGCGGAGCCACCACCAGTGTGTGAATGTGTGTGTGAATGGGTGAATGGGTCTGTGACTGTGAAGCGCTTTGGGCCCTCGAAGGAGGGTAGAAAGCGCTGTACAAGTATACGCCATTTACCATTATCCTGGGAAGAGATTAAAATGTGTACGAGCATGAACAACATGAATTTCTATCAGTTTTTGTTTTGTGCTCGATCGCACATAAAATACGTGGAAATAACATCAGCCAAACTAGAACCCTGCTAAAATGAAAGGTTGATATTTTAAATAAAACATCAAATATTGAGGATTATTCAAATTTGTATTTAGATTTGTGAACTATCTAAGACAGGAAATGAGAATACTGTTCAGCATGAAATACTTTTAAAAAATTCCATCACATTTGGTATAGAGAAAACTAAGATTAAAACGGCTTTCTTGAGTTTTTCTTTATTCAAATTGTTGTAAATCCAAAACAAATGGAAAAAATGCTGTTGGAATAAGTTTGTAGTTTTTACATACAAACAAGCTCCCTGCTGCGCTCCATTCTGGTCATCCACTAGCAGACGAATAGATCCATGAACGTCTTTGTGTTCCTCGTCTGAACTGGAATCTGGATCTAAACTGTACGGCTGGATAGCTCTGATGTTGTTTATCGTTTGTGTTATACCAGTAATGTTAGGTTGGGGTTGTGAGAGGCTGAAGGCTGTTGGGAGAGAGTGCAAACAAAGGGATAATGGGAAATAAGTGCAGGCTTACTCTGTGCCAAGGGTTCCCACCCACAACTTAAAATTGAATTTCTAATGAGTTTCTTGTGGTCTACAGAAACTATGTCCTAGAAAACGACAGGGTTGTTATTTTTGGCTAAAAACAACACCATCATAATTAAAAGAACACTAGGAATTGGAATTTTAAAACAGATGGTTGTAAAATCAAATGAGTTCTCCTAAAACAGCTCATCAGATAAACTTCATTTCTTCTATGCAGAGGAAATACAATGTGCAGGGGTCTGTGCATTCACTAACATCCACCTTCAAAAGACTGATAAGAAGGTCCAGCAAAAACCCAGGAAATGCTTTAGATCACATGTGTCAAAGTCGAGGCCCGGGGGCCGGATCCGGCCCTCAGGGAATTCTATCCGGCCCTCCAGATCCTTTTATTTTACCGTTATTAATGGCCTGATATTATCTTGTGTTTATTTCTAACTTGTACAATTTTGACAAAATATATTTTTATGGAGAGTAAAATATTGAAAGTTATTTAATGTTTAAGTTGATTTATTCTGTAATAATATTCCTGCCTTTTTATTATTCATAATTTTGTTTAAAAAGTAACGGTTTTAAAGTTTTAAAAATTGGCTTTCTGGATTATTTTGGTATTTACTAAGATTTTTTTAAACTATTTTGGAGTTTAGCTAATATTTCAGCAACATGCTAGCTGTTTTTTTTGTCAAATTTAGGCTTATCTTAAAAGTTTTTTAGGATATTTTGGAGTTATGCTATTTACACGCTAGCTGTTTTGGCTAATTTAGTTTTTTTCAGTTTTTCAGGATATTTTGAAGTGTAGCTATTTTTTCAGCTACTTGCTAGCTGTTTTGGTTAAGCTAAGTTTTTTTTGTTTAGTTTTTTGGCTAATTTGGCTAATATTTTGACTGGATATCAATTTCAGCGTTTTCATCTATCAGCACTAGCATCTTCAGCGACCAAAATCATCTTACAGCATTCACACTAGCATTATTGCAGGTAATGCTATATATCTAGTTCATAATTATGTTAAAAAGTTAGAGTTTTAAAAATGTAGTTTTAGAGTGTTCAATAAATGTTTCTCCCGTTCGTCCCGTGATCTAAAGTGGGTTTTGGATTTTGGCCCCTTGTGAGATTGAGTTTGACCCCCCTGATTTAGAGTGTTTGTTTTTCTGTGTGCAGGAGGAAATCTCAAAGTATGATAAAATCTGTGAGGAGGCGTACGCTCGCTCCAAAGATGAGAAGATCCTCCACATCAAGCACTGGCTGGACTCGCCCTGGCCCGGTGAGACGGGAGCCTGTTTGGCTCTAAACATGATCTGGAGAAATCCTCTGGTAACACCTCAAACACTGAAGTGATGCTCAGTTTTAAATGAGTGCGGGGATGGCTAGAATGACGACTGAGTCTTTATTTTTATGAAATCACATGCAAACATGAAAAGCACTGCAGACCTTTCTATGCACTCAGAAAGGATCGAGGAAACAGATCTTTAGCACTTTGATTTACTATAACTTTTGAATTGTTAACACGATCAACATAATTCCAGTAGATTGTGAAGGAGAAAAGCGGCTCGACAAGATGGTTTTCTCCTTCACAATCTGCTGGAATTATGTTGATCGTGTTAATGATTGAAAATTTATAGTTAAAGATTTAGTGTTTAAACTTGAGAGGTTAATCTCTGACTGAAAGAGGAAGTGGCTCTGGATTACTAATCCAGCAGTAATCTGTCTGACGGTGCTCCTGTAGGGGGGCTCTTTGGGTCCTGGATCTGCTGCCAAGGGCATCAGTCATGTGGAGTGTCCCCGTCACAGACTCGGCATGACGTCTGTGGACAGAATTGATGAAGGAGCAGACAGAGGAGCTTCAGTTCTCTGGCCTTTGAGCTTCAGATCTTCTTCACACGCGATCCGGGTCTGTTTTTATCAAACGCTGCATGGAACAGACAGATGGGCTTGGAAGAAGCTCTTCACGTGGAGGTTTTGGGTGAAGCATCAGATTTACCAGTCATTCCTCCACCTGTTCTAAAGAGTGATGAAGCAAGTACTTTTGAGCAAGGCACCAAAGGTCTCAGGTTACATCCTCCAGATCAAAACTAGAATCTTTTTTATGCTGCTGCTGTCGATTGTTTAAGACACGTGTCAGAGTCAATAATTCTATCCGGCCCCCCAGATCATTTTATTTTATTGTTATTAATGACCCGATGTTATCTTACACTCATTTCTAACTTGTATAATTTTCACAAAATATATTTTTATGGAGAGTAAAATATTGAAAGTTATTTAAGGTTTAAGTTGATTTATTCTGGAATAATATTCCTGTCTTTTTATTATTAAGAATTAGGTTAAAAAAGTAGCATTCTTCTAGCTTTTTATACGATTTTGGTATTTTCTAAGATTTTTTAGGTTAATTTGTCATTTAGCTAATATTTAAGATGGCGATCAACTTCATCATTTTCAGCTATCCGTTTCAGCGTTATCAGCTTCAGCTTTTATTAAGAACATAAAAATTCTGGTGTGACAGAACTTGAACATCACATGACTTTAATCCAACTGACCGTCCACTTTGTAAAAACCAAAATACTTTCAAACGGTCACTTAAAGAGAAGTCAGGGCCGGTCAGAAGATGAGATCTGGAAGGTCAGCCATGTTTGTGTGCTCTACAGAAAGTCTGAGGGAAAAAGGATTTGCATTTAGTTCCACTTGTTATTTTCACTTTAAATTAGGGGTGTAACAGATCACAAAACTCATGGTTCCGATCGTGTAAAGGTTTGAATGTCACACTAGGTATAATTTTTCAGATCAGCAAACATGAAAAAATGGAAAACTAACTAGATTAAAGCTAAAAATGTATTCTTATAAACGTTTTACCACATATTTTTAAGAAAACTTATATAAAGTACTTCAAAACACTAACATACACATATATTACATCAAAAATTTGCTCATTGAGACCAATTTATAAAAACAACACTAATAACATCTTTGATCTCAATATTTTTAGACAAAAAATACTCAAGATGTTTATAAAACCAAAAGTGCATCATTAGGCTCTGCATCTTTAAATAAACTGGATGGAGGGATGAAAGAATTTACAACTTTAAATTCTTGACTGTGTGTGTCCTCTGCTGCTGCAGTAAACTCCCCCTCCCCCCCCATCCGCATACCAGGAAAATCTCTTCATAAACTCCACAACCCGGTCTTGGAAACGTCTTTACTGTTTTTTTTTGTAGAACTCTTTCAAATAAATAAACCGGATCTCTCATCATCCGCAACTTTTGAATTTGAGAAAAACTCCTCCCCCACGCTGCAGGGGGGTTCCAGGTTTTCCAAGCACAATTTTGAACAATTATCAGGCAACAACTTTGACACTTGTTAAAATAAAGACGGTGGACACAAATTTGAGGAGCGAATTTAGTGCAGTTTGATCAGGAAATGGGTCTAAATGAGCCGCACCAGATGTGGGTGTGGGGAAAAGGGGATCTGTGGCTCAAGATAATCACGGATTATCAGTGATCCGTTACACCACTTTAAACATAAATGTTTTGAGATTCAGGATCATAATCGAAGCACCTGAAATGGATTCTTTCCCCCACCACTAATCCACAATGTCCCAAACCTAACCTGAGATTGATCAAATCCAGACTAAGGAGCTGCAGGCATCTGATGGTCTTATCTGGAAGGTCAGAACCTGAACTGTATTTATAACACTGATTTCACATTAACTGGAGCATCAGAGGAGCTGGAAGAGATGAAGTCTTTCTCTAGTGCTGGTTGAATAAATAGCCTCAAAGGAGATTCTTTTCAGCATCTGGATAGGGGTTGTTGGTGGAGTCTGTAAGAAGAATGTCATGACATGCTTCTCAGAGTAACATTGAAACTGTCCAGCGCACATGTACTCCTCACTGTTGTCCTTGAAGGACACAACGTTCCATGTTGGGTTCCAGTTGGTTGGTTCTGATCCTGCAGAACTAGCTGTGTGGATGTCCCGCTCTGTTCTCACTTTAGGTTTTATGTATTTATCTTTTCTGGTGTGAAGATAAGTCTCATCGATGCTCTAGTAAAAAATGTTTCTTCATGTCCTTGAACCTCTCTTATTGTCTTCAGGTTTTTTCACTCTGGAAGGACAGCCCAAGTCCATGAGTTGTCCCTCTACTGGACTGAGCGAGGAGGACCTGACCCACATTGGACAGGTGGCTTCCTCTGTCCCGGTGGAGGACTTCACCATCCATGGAGGTCTGAGACCTTTCAACCCCCTGCAGTGGTTTAAGCGGCCTCTTCTCTCCTTGTGACGAAAGTGACACACGCTGCACTCTGTTGATTCAGGTCTGAGTCGAATCCTAAAGGGTCGAGGCGAGATGATCCGGAACCGGACGGTGGACTGGGCTCTGGGAGAATACATGGCGTTTGGATCACTGCTGAAAGAAGGGATCCACGTCAGACTGTCGGGACAGGACGTAGAGAGAGGAACGTTCAGGTCAGTCCAGAACCCGGATGTGAGTGTGAGGATTCAATCATGAAGGAAAGTCCTGAGAATTCTAGAGAGGAGAATGCAGACAATCAGGAACTATCATTTTCTGAATGGAGAGTAAAATGTCTGACGAACAGATGAGTCCCCTCATGTCCATCTCTCCTCTCAGCCATCGCCATCACGTCCTCCATGACCAGAACGTGGACAAGCGGACCTGCATTCCCATGAACCACATCTCCCCGGACCAGGCGCCATACACCGTCTGCAACAGCTCTCTGTCAGAGTACGGCGTCCTCGGTTAGTGCGGTGCTCCTCGCCGTTCTCTTCTGCCTGTAGACCACATGTGTCAAAGTCACGGCCCGGGGGCCGGATCCGGCCCTCAGGGTGGTTCTGTCCGGCCCTCCAGATCATTTTATTGTATTGTTATTAATGACCTGATGTTATCTTGTGCTTATTTCTAACATGTATAACTTGAAAAAAATTAGTTTTATGGAGAGTAAAATACTGAAAGTTATTCAAGGTTTAAGTTAATTTATTCTGGAATAATATTCCTGCTTTTATTATTCATAATTATGTTAAAAAGTTACGGTTTTAAAGTTTTAAAAATGTAGTTTTAGAGTGTTGAATAAATGTTTATCCTGTTCGGCCCGTGACCTAAAGTGTGTTTTGGATTTTGGCCCCGTGTGATTGAGTTTGACCCCCTGGCTGTAGACTCATTAGACTTCTGCTTCTCCAGGCTTCGAGCTGGGCTTTGCCATGGCGAGCCCCAATGCCCTGATCCTGTGGGAGGCGCAGTTTGGAGACTTCCACAACACGGCTCAGTGCATCATCGACCAGTTCATCTGCCCCGGCCAGGCCAAGTGGGTCCGGCAGAACGGCATCGTGCTGCTGCTGCCGCACGGCATGGAGGGCATGGTGAGGACCAGAACTTTCTGTGGATGTCCCCGCCTCATTCTGCATCCTCAGGAGGTTTCACAAACTGCTTCCCGTATGTTTACCTGAAGGATTTCATTTTTCTGTCTCCAGGGCCCAGAACATTCTTCAGCTCGTCCAGAGAGGTTCCTGCAGATGTGCAACGATGACCCAGATGTGATGCCTGTAAGACACACACTCACAGTGTAATGAGACAGGTGTCCTGGTTCTGATTCTGGTTCTGTCCCTTAGAACATCACTGAGGACTTCGCCGTCCGTCAGCTTTATGACTGCAACTGGATCGTGGTGAACTGCTCGAACCCGGGAAACTACTTCCATGTGATGAGGAGACAGATCCTGCTGCCCTTCAGGAAACCTGTGAGGCCTCACACATTGATGGACGTGTACAGAGATCTAAATGTACATGTTTGGTTACAAGCCGGGGTGGACGCAAACATCTCAAGTCTACCAGCCAAACATTTCTATGGAAAAATAATGTGTGTACTTCTTCGTGATGCTGTCATTCCCTTTATTTATAAAGTTTCAGGTAATGATTATTCACTCACAAAACACTAATAATAATGTAAAGTTTTTATTGTTTTAAAACCTGACATAAGACGATTATGTCAGGTTTTATAACAATACAAATTTTAATTAAAGGCACTTCTGATCTCTAAACGTTTTTATGAACACAAACCTTTCTTTAAAGCATCAACTTATTTATCTACAAATATTACACAGAAAAACGTTGGAGAAGTATTACATTTTCCCAGTATGAACTGTGAGTCAATCCTGACAATATTGGGCCCAAAATGGCAAAGTCTGTGGATGACCTGCTGGACGCTCAGGTTGTGGGCGTGGCCTTCTCTGTGGCTCGCAGTCTGGTTTTGTTTTTATAATTTTTTTATGGAAGCGTATTGCTTGCAATGAAAAAAAGACCACCCTTTTTTATTGAATGCACTACTCTTCTATAAAGATTAAAACTAGTGATAAACAATGAAGTAATTACTTTAAATGTTTTTATAAAAATGTAATGCAGAAAAAAACGTGCAAATAGTGAAATATGTGCTACATTTTGCATTATTGTGTTTTCTCACAGATCAGGCTGTTGTAGTTGTGAGTCACACCTTAAAGGGAAGTCACACAGCCCAAATGTTGTGTATCACTGCACAGGTTTCTTCAAAACAAACTTTTCCTGAACAAAATCGATCAGTAAGAGGTGAACTTTCTCTCTGAACTGATGCTGTATTAACCCCATCATGACGATCGGCATTTATATCGCTTTCTTCTGCCGCTGCAGACGAGGTCTGTGCTGCTTCAGGCCCACTGACCAGTTCTATTGGTTATGGTTAAGACTTTTAATTTGAATGTCTATCTTTTTTTTGGTGCATAACTTCCTGTTTATGTCTGCAGTTGATCGTCTTCACTCCCAAATCTCTGCTGCGTCTCCCAGAGGCCAGATCCAGCTTTGATGACATGCTGCCGGGTAATCTGAGCTGCTCATGGCTTAGTGTTCACACAGTTTCAGGGAGGATGACTGCTCTATGATCTTCCTCCTCCTCTGTGTGCAGGAACTCACTTCCAAAGATTGATCCCCGATGGAGGAGTGGCAGCTGAACGTCCCGAGGAGGTCAAGAGGTTGATCTTCTGCACCGGGAAGGTTTACTATGAGCTGACCAAAGAGAGGAAGAACCGAGGCATGGAGGGAACTGTGGCCATCGCACGCATGGAGCAGGTACACACACACATGTAACACGCATGGAGCAGGTACACACACACATGTAACACGCATGGAGCAGGTACACACACACATGGAACACGCATGGAGCAGGTACACACACACATGGAACACGCATGGAGCAGGTACACACACACGGAACACGCATGGAGCAGGTACACACACACGGAACACGCATGGAGCAGGTACACACAC
>NC_050520.1:20373688-20394653 GCF_002922805.2 Oryzias melastigma
ACACACACACGCAGCAGGTACACACACACACACACACACATGTAACACGCATGGAGCAGGTACACACACACGCAGCAGGTACACACACACACATGTAACACGCATTGAGCAGGTACACACACATGCAGCAGGTACACACACTCATGGTTTTATCTCTCTTGATCTCTCTGTTTAAAACCTGCAGCAGAATTCCCCAACACAAACCTCAGACAGAGAGATTTACACCGAGGTCTTTAGTTCATTGACGGTTGGATTCCTTCATGTTCGGCTCTTCCTGGAAGACTTCAAATGTGGTTAGCCAACATCTCGATGAGCTGAAACATGTTGCAACCAGAAGAGCTGAGCACAAAGATTATTTTTTTCCCGGATGCAGGGATGACCACTTTGCAGCAAAGACTGAAACATGTTTATGACGCTAAAGGAAACAAAGATGCGACTGCTGACCCTGCCCCGTCTCTCCTTGCAGCTCTCTCCCTTCCCATTCGACCAGGTGAAGGCGGAGGTTGAGCGTTTCTGCAACGCAGACCTGGTCTGGTGTCAGGAGGAGCACAAGAACCAAGGCTACTACGACTACGTGAAGCCTCGCATCAGGACCACCATCAACAGATCCAAGGGTGTCTGGTAATCCTGCAGCTTCTCCTCCTCAGGTATTGCTTGATGGCGGTTCACACGGTGACCTCTGACCTACATGTTCCAGGTATGCCGGAAGAGAATCTGCAGCGGCCCCGGCAACAGGAAACAAGAACACTCACCTGATGGAGCTGCGGCGCTTCCTGGACACTGCCTTCGACCTGGATGCGTTCAAAGACCAGCAGTAAACCTGCAACCTGCAGCATCTGGAACAACCCCCCCACCCTGAACCCCCACACAGTCTGCACTACTGACTACAGCACAGACACGAGCACAAACGCGTTCTTCAGGTCACTCTGATCAGAGGAACTTTCAAACATGTGGAACCACAGGATCTGATCTGTCCGGCAAACATGCAGCCAAAGCGAACGAGAGAGCAGGCCGGAGCTGTTGTGCAGCATCAGTGCTGTGGTCAGTAGATCAGCAGCTTCCCCAAACACCAGTCTCCTCCACAGCTGCCTCCTCGAGGAGATCACAGTGGAATAATCCCAGCTGCAGCTTCACCAGGGAATAACCACATGTTTCAAGTTTAAGTTGTTGTGCAACTGTGGAGGCAACTGTGCTGTTTGAGGGTTCAGCTGCTCTTTATGAAGTAGAGCCTGAAACAAAAGCGTAAACGCACACCCCTCCTCCCTCCGTCCACACATTCACTCAACTTTTCAGACCAGATTAAGTTCAGGCTCCAGTTTTTCCTCTCTAGTTTTCTGCCGTCATCTTCATCATGACTTCAGGCCCTCTTAAGCCCCGCCCTCCCTCCAAAAAGCTCCTGATTGGGTGCAGGAAAGAAGTTATCACAGAACAGCTCATTAGCGTTGTTAGCGCTCCTCGTTAGAAAGTAATGGGAGTCCTGCTAACAGTGGTGACAGCAGGGTCGCTTTGTTTTGGGGGTTTGCTGATTCATGGAAAAACATTTATAATCGGTCACCACTTCAACACGGAGGTTTTACCAGCTTTGATTTTGAAAGGTATGTGGATAAGGAAATAGGAGCTCCTCCCGCTCCACCTGCACTGCTGATTATTTACGTCCCCCTCAGCCTCCTCTGTCCCTCCACCCTCAGACGAGTGTTCATCTCGTGCCAAAATGCGTCTCACATTTTTAGAATCTTGTTTCCGTGTTGCAGTTAAAGTGGCGACAGGAAATGACAAAAACGACGGTGGCGGACAAAACAGCTGCTACAGGCTTCAAAGAAAATCATTTATTTATTTTCATAAAAGGGGATTGAGGTCTTCTTTGTTATTTTGCTTCATTCAATAAAGGGTTATGAACTGAACTGAAGCCCCGCCTCCTCTGTTTGTTCTCATCTCACAGGAAAAGAAATTCAGGTCAAACGTGTTGAGTGGTTCTGAATCCTGGGCTTTTCATTCTGATTCTCACTCATGTTGACCACATCTTCTGCCCGTTTGAGCTTTTTGGGCTAACAGAAACTTATTCAAAGATTAGAAAATAAACTTGATGGATTTGCATCAAACTTCTTTAAAGACTAAATAAATAAATTGTCAAATTCTGACTCAGTGGATGAAAATAATGGAAAAGTTTTGATCCAGCTGAAAATCTTAAAACACAAACTTCAGTTCAGTTTCAGACACACCCACATTACTGAGACTGGACTTAATAAAATGCTGACATGACAATCCACGTGTGCAGTGACTCAGCAAAAATGTTTTAGAGCTTGATCTGACCTCTTTCCGTGGACCATGAACTTCTTCTTGATTGGTTGGAAGGTGGGCGGGATCATCGGGGACTGTCCACAGTGGAGGGAGGGCTTCGCTTATCTTTATTGGAGGGGTTATGGTGTTCCCATGGTAACTATAAATATGAGTCTCCATGGGATGCAGAGTCCCTCAGGGTGGGGTTCTTGGACCTCTGTCCTTCGTCTGGGTCGGGTCATGATCACATTGGATGTTGCATGTCACAGGTATGCAGACGACTCCCAGGTTTATGTGACTGACACGGAACTACTACGATGCATAAAACTGCTGCTCGGAGCAGACAGACAAAGCCCTGGATTCATCATTCAGCTCAGCAACAGACAATGTGTGTGTTTGGAATCAAGAAGGGAAAAGTAGCGGAGTAAAGGCCAAAAGTCAAGTTTGAAACACAACCGACTCACACCAGAGTTGACATGAAGACATAACTCAACCAACTTTTTAACTTCTCAGTCAAATCCTGAGGCTCAGCAGCTGATCTGTGTCTACATCTACTCCAGGCTGTAACAGTCTTCAGAAAACTGCAGCCAAAGTTTATAGAACTTGTTTTAGCCTGTACTGTTCAGCTGAAAAGAGCCATAAAATGACTTTGTCAGGACTTTCAAATATCCCTGTAACACCAAAAAAATACTTATTTTTATGTTTGTCTAAAATAGTGGTGTCAAACTCAATCACACAAGGAGCCAAAATCCAAAACACACTTTAAGTCGCGGGCCGAACAGGATCAACATTTATTGAACACTCAAAATCTACATTTTTAAAACTTTAAATCCGTAACTTTTTAACATAATTATGAACTGGATATATAACATTACCTGTGATAATGCTAGTGTAAATGCTGTAAGATGAATTTGACCACTGAAGATGCTGAAGTTGAAAGCTGAAAACGCTGAAGCTGATAGCCAGCTAAAATATTGCCAAATTAGCCTAAAAAACTAAAAAAAAAAAAAAAAACTTTTTTAAAACTCTCCATAAGTGTGATGTCTCTAATAGCTGGTGGCAACTTATTCCAGAGTTTATGAGCCAACACAGCAAAGGCACGATCCCCCCAGAACCAGCAGAACACACTGGTCTGCAGAGTCTAAGGACTTAGTGGGGGAGTATTTTAAAACCTGACTAGAGAGATAAGGAGGTGCCGTACCTGCCAATGACTTAAAGTAAAAACAACCATTTAGATTAAAATCAAGTACTGGACTGGCATCCAGTTCAAAGAGGCCAAGATCGGAGTTATGTGGTCAAACTTGCTGCTGCATTTTGGAGCAGCTGCAGTCTGGCTGTTGAAGCCATAGATTCTGACAGGAGCAGGTGATTCCTCTGGAAGCTGCAGGCTGCCACCTGGTGGTCAGGTATGATAACAGCATTTTAATTAAATTTAGTACTTGTGTGAAACAAAAGACCAATGAAGGGGTTTGTTACATTTAGAAATCACTGTTTTGTCTGGAAGAGTTTTGGTTTAGAGAGGATGATCTGCAGGCAATAGATGAGAACATGCATTGATTTAATTTAATTCACTAAAAGGGAAAATTTGGGTGACGTGCAGCACTGCTAGTCCACTGACAGTCGAAGATTAAAAATAAACATTCAAACAAGTAACCATCTGGACTCCTTTTTCTGTTTGAAAACACAACAGTTTCCATTCAAGTTTCTCTGACGGTACTATAGCACTTATCCTCATCTGTCAAAGGAGACGTCTGCGTCTTATTAAGGCTGCAAGATGCAGAAGTGCAGCTACGGATGAAGCAATTATAAAGGAAATCTTGGTTGGTGATTTTAAGGAGGAATTCTGCATGACACACAACTTATAATGAGCTGAGATGCTTTTGTATCTCTCACGGCGCCCGCTGTCCAGCGCTCAGGACAGACACTTCATACCAAGAAGCAAATCTGAGTCGAAAAAAGTATTCCCATTGCAGTTTCAAGAAATATGTCAATTTAGATATGCCACAAAAACCACCTCCTCTAAGCACAAACACTTTTTTTTTAAATGCGAGTTTATTTTAAATTGTGGTATTTCCATTAAGATAATTTATTATCGAAAATCCAATTTGCTAAATTTCATAGTTAATGGAAACACACAGCTAGAGTTGTTTTTTCCTGGTGATTTGATACCTTTTTATTGCCAAACCTCAGTGTGGAGGATACATTTATCTCTGTGTCTCTCTACCATAAACCTTCACCGCTGCTACATAAAAACATTCATCAATATAGGTAATGTCCAGCCGTATGGTTCTGATCCGAGGAAGTGAAGATCTTCATGGACAGAACTTCCTCCAAAATCCTGATTCTTTCTCCTTCCAGTTCACCAAAGACTCTTTTAGCTAATTCTCCAATGTTTATTGACTGTGATCAATACATTCAATCATTGGTTTCTCAGAGTTCTTGATAAAATAATCAAAGCTAACATCAAAATGCTCTTTCATTGATTTACAATCCTTTCCAACTGCGGTCAAATGAGCCGCCGTTCACATTTCCGTGGTCACATCAAGAAGCTCCGTGGAGTCTGGTGGAGATTTTCCAGCGTTCTCAGTCCTGCTACCGTAAGTATTGGATGAAACTCACACCAAAAATCCAGTGATGCTGATTTGACCACAGAAATGTGAACGGCGGCTCATTTGACTGCAGTCAATGTGAAGATACCATCTTCTCTTCTCCAGAACCTGAACTAGACACTAGGAACAGATGAGGGTTTAGTGCATGTGCAGCAGAGCTGTTGATGGAAAGAAGATCATTCATTCAAACAGAGTCTGTCCAAGACAGTTTGATTGATTTAAAAGGAGAAATACTCAGAAATGAAAAAAACTAAATGATTTCTTATTACATTTGTTATCTTTCAGAAGAAAAATGACACACAGACGTGTTAAAAACTCTAAAACAGGATCTTCATCAGAGGAAGACTTTGAGGAGGAGGAGGACACGCGGCGGGCGGCGCTCTCCGTTTAACCATTCGTGTTCCGGGCGTGAACCCTCCGCAGCTGCGCCGTGCGTGTCTCCTGTCGAGGCCGGCCAACAGACGCTGAGACCGGCTGCAGCAGCCAGCCTGACCCGACCGCGCTCCGGCTGAGTCACAGGACTCCTTCTCCGGCTTCATCTGGAATCTTTGGACTCTAATTACGTCCATGGGAAGGTCTGAGTGAGCGCATCGGCTCCGCCTGGGTTCGGATCTTGATGACTCGGAGGCCCCGAGGAGCCCAGCCTGCGGAGCCCCAAAACAGGGTTCGGACACCGGAGAGGAGTGGAGGAGGTAGGTGTCGGCTGCGGGAGAGCCCCACTCGTGTAAACGGTTAGAATGAGGTGTGTTCTTTCGTACAGCAGTCAGCTCCGGTGGGAGTGTGGCCCCACCGGACCGACACCGGTCCCGTTGATCAGTGTTTAAACCCCGAAACCACTCGAATGTTTTGTGCTGAGGGAGAAGCTAGCTGCTGCTAGCATTCCATTGTCACCGCTAACTGCTCCAACATGCTAGCTTAGGAACGGAGCTGCTTTTCCCGACACACGGCTCGCTTTCTCGGATACAAACGGGTGTTCTGTTGTGTCTTCATGTGACCACTTTTACAGAACCAAATATTTAATAATGTTCATCGGTTTTACAGTTCCTGACTGTTGTGATCGCGTTAGCATGCTAACGCTAGCATCGAGACTGCTAGCATTGGTTCTCCTCTGGATCAAACAGGAGAAAATGTTGATCTTTCGGTCACTCGGAGTTCATACAGGACTGTCATGGCGAACACAACATGTTGCAACACTTTATTAATGTTTGTGTTATTATTTTGTCCAAGCCGAAAGCGTTAATGTGTCCTCGCGCTTGAGGGTTGTTGGTTTAAATCCGGCGTACAGGTGTCCCGACTCGCACAGGTGACAGTCAGGGACCGGAGTTCACTGCTGCCGTTTCTGCTGAAAACGGAGCAGATGGAAAAGGCGCTCACGCGTGACAAAGGTGCTAAAGCCCACGCGCTGATGCGCACGCGCTCATCCTAAAGGTGGGAATTACTCAGATTACTCAGCCTCTGAGCTTTAGTGTGCAGGAAACTGCGGCTCTGTGGGAGTCGAACTCAATCACACAAGGGGCCAAAATCCAAAACACACTTTAGGTCGAACAGGATAAACATTTATTGAACACTCTAAAACTACAGTTTAAAAACAGTAACTTTTAACATAATTATGAACTAGATATACAGCATTACCTGTGATAATGCTAGTGTGATGCTGGAAGCTGAATTTGGCCACTGAAGATGCTGAACCAGAAATCACTGAAACTGATTGCTACTAAAATATTAGCTACATGCCAAGTGAGCTGAAAACTAAAAGATAACGGGTTTGCCAAAACAGCTAGCATGTAGCTGAAGAAATAGCTAAACTTCAAAGTAGCCTAAAAATCGGCAATATGGCCTAAAATGGCCAAAACAGCTAGCATGAAGCTGAAATATTAGCTAAGCTCCACAATGGACAAAAATAAAAAGAGTCCTAAATTAGCCAAAACACTTAACATATATGAAATATTAGTTAAACTCCAAAACAGCCTAAAAACCAGAAAATTTGGCTAAATTAACCAAACAGCTAGCATGAAGCTGAAATATTAGCTAAGCTCCAAAATAGCCTAAAAATCTTAGTAAATGCCAAAATGGTCCAAATAGCTAGCAGAATGCTAATTTTTAAAACTTTAAAACCGTATATTTTTAACATAATAATGAATAATAAAGGGCTGCACGGTGGCGCAGTGGTTAGCGCTCTTGCCTCACAGCGAGAAGGCCCCGGTTCAAATCCCGGCTGGGACCTTTCCGTGTGGAGTTTGCATGTTCTCCCGTGCATGCGTGGGTTTTCACCGGGGACTCCGGCTTCCTCCCACCGTCCAAAAACATGCTTTAATTGGTGACTCTAAATTGCCCCTAGGTGTGGATGTGAGAGTGGATGTGTGTGTGATTGAGGCCCTGTGACAGACTGGCGACCTGTCCAGGGTGTACCCCGCCTTCGCCCTTCAGTAGCTGGGATAGGCTCCGGCACCCCCGCGACCCCGAAAGGGAAGCAGCGGTCAGGAAAATGGATGGATGGATGGATGAATAATAAAAAGGCAGGAATATTATTCCAGAATAGATTAACTTAAACCTTACAATATTTTACTCTCCAAAAATATATATATATTGTCAAAGTTATAGAAGTTAGAAATGAGTGCAAGATAACATCGGGCCATTAATAACAATAAAATAAAATAAAATGATCTTGAGGGCCGGATAGAATTACACAAAGGGCCGGATCCGGCCCCCGGGCCTTGACTTTGACACGCTGATCTAAGACCATGTGCAGAAAACTCAGGACTCGTCTGTGAGGAACCAACAGGTAGCAGTAAGGCTGCTTTAGTCCTGAACATCCAGCAGCAGAAGTGTCCAGTTTTTACCTCCCAGCAGTAAAGAAGCAGCGCCTGCTTTAAGAAGAAGAAGAAGAGATACGTTTGCATCTGGAAGTTTAGACTTTAGGTGTTACATATTTCTGTTTCAGACCAAATGTGATCCATAAGTGTTTTTCAAGACAACTTTTCTATATTATTGAACCAAAACACACCTGTTTTAAAATAATAATAATTATGATATATTTAATATTAATTAAAGTTTGATACCACGGCGGTTGTTTTCATCCATCAGTGAGATCTCAGCGGCTTCTGTTCGAAAGCGTCTCATTGGGTCTGCTCCTGCGCTGCATGGGATTGTGGGATTGGGCTTTCAGTAGGGTGGGAGGTGTCTCTGTATTCACCCTTTACATGTGTTTACTGTAGACTGTGTTCTGAGGAACGGTAATGTTTAATCTGCTGCTTTACTCTGCTTTCTAATGCTTACATTAAGAATGAAAACGGAACAAAGAACAATAAGAAAGAGCGGGGACATCTGGTGGCCACCTGACGGCATAGCACCCTGAGAAGAGCGATGGAAGCACTTAGTTGAGAGCTTTTCAACCAGTGTGCTGTGAGAGATGGTCAGGTGTGTCAGGGAAAATGATTCATCAGCTCTGTGTTCATCCACACAGGACCCATTTCACTCTGAGGAATATAAAAAGCTTTTTGTTTTATTTAAAACACTTTGATCAGAATGACCGCACTGCAATTTTGCTCCAACTTTAACTAGTTGCTCTTATTTTAGAAACATTTCCATCCCTTAAATTGTCTCCACCAATCATTCTCTGAGGCCTAATCATACACATCATCAATTTAACCAGTCAGAAGTGGTTAACGTCCTCACTTCTTTGTGTCGTCATGGTTCATGAACATCACATCATCACAGCTGAAGATGAGTTTGGATTATTGATTTAGACAAAAGAGGAGAAACTGATAAAGCTTCAGTGTGTTTTCTCTAGTTACAAATAAACTTATTGTGTAAAAGTCATCAAGCATGTTGTGATAATATTTATTAAAAATTTACCATAGCTGATACCCAAACATGAAAAAAAGTTTTATGGTCTTTATTTAAAAATATTACAAACTCTCATGCTGCTCCCTTTAAACGTGTGTCTGTTTTATTTCCTTGTTGTTCTAATTCACTGTATGTGCCATATTGCATATACCTTACTATTAACATGTTTGAAACCAATTTTAATAGATCATTTAACATTTTTGCTTCATAAAATTAGATTTTCATAAACTGGACCGAAAAATAAGTTTTAAAATGTGTACACCTCCTACAGCCTTTAGTTGAAAATTATTATTGAAAACTATCACAAGTTTTACTGAAATTTTTTTTAGGAAAAACAGCCTTTAAGATTTGTGTGTCACAACTAATACAAAAAACGCACACAGGATCCTAGAAGAACTAGATCATTAATGCAGACTACAGAGTTTGTCTGTTTTTACACTTTTGCTTTCTGGTGTGCTTTTGATATTTTTGTCAAGAAGTGTAAGAAATGCTTAAAAACACTGTAATAGTTTCAGCAGTAAAATCTCAGTTTGGTCCATTTAAGCTCCTGTTTTCTGATCATTATTGACAGAAAACTCCGAACCTACAGCAGATCTACATCAAAGGACTGTGACTCAAAAAGTAAGAAGGGAATAAGAGTCAAAAACTCCAGTTTACTGACCAAAAATGAACGCATGATCAGATTAAATGAGTCTCATGACGGGCCTTTTACCTGTCTTCAGGTACAAACCCACCCTAGGAGAGATCTCTTCTGCTCAATCACACAAAGACACTTTATTCCACCTAAAGCTAAAGAACCGGAACCAGCTGCAGACGTATTGAATTGGCGAGTGAAAACCCAAAGCGTTTCCGGTGAGTTTCAGCCTGTTGTGGTTCTGGAGGAGGAAGACTCTGAATGTTGCAGGGCGACTGTAAGCGGTGAGTCAGCAGGTGACGTCGGGACCAGGGAGGACTCCTGCCGGTCGTTTTCCGAGGTGATATTTTCGTGCTGGTGTTTCCTCATAGCACAGAGGCTGTGCACCTTTGAACCAGCCTGATAACCTTAATGTGACGAAATCCGCTCAGAGCGACTGTTGGTCTGCCAGAAGCAGACGCTCCGCTCTGGCTCTGTGCTCATTCTCCCCAGTACAGCTGATGGAGCTGTGAGGCGTTTGAGGTTCTGCACAGAAGTGGAATAAAATCAGTGGGAGGAAACCAAGACGGTAAAACAGCGGATTTCTCCGATCTTTGTGACTTACTGCTGTGTTGTTGTTTATTTGAAATGTTTTTTTATTCTTGATGCCTCGCCTCAAGAATCATAAAGAATTTGATGTGACCCTTTTTATTTGTTTTGTTTCTAAGGAAAGATATTTTGACTTGAGTGTTGGATTGTGGGGGAGCAGAAGTTTGTTAGTCTGGTGTCTTGAAAGCGTTTACGATTGCGTGCTGATCAGCTGTAAAGAATTCCCTCAGCACGTGTTGGCTTATCACGCCACAATCTGAGAGCAAACTAATATCAGCAACCATGACCATGCAGTTTCTGCGCCTTTTAAAAAACACAGCTTCAGATTTTGGTCATTTTATTAAAAAATGAACATTTAAATTGTGTATCATACATAATGCAGAGATTCTTTATTATCTTTGAAATGTTTTAGAAAAAATAGGGACACATGAAAGTGTAGATTCTTTTTTGTTTTGTTTTCTACTTTGTGTGTAGTTTTTGGCTGTGAGGTCTGGAGCTGAAACGCTGTCGGTGTTTGTCAGAAAGAGGCCAGAGTGAAACTGAAAGCAGGTTTGGCGGGTGGCGTTCAGCTCCCATGGAGCTGCCTGACTCAGCTGGGAGTGTTGGGCACCTGGTGCAGGAGGTTAACGCCTGTTTTAGTGGTAGAGCTGGTTTGATCACACGGTCGTGGAGGTTTGCAGGTTCTGCTTCAGACGGTAAGCACGTGTTGTACTTCCTCACACTGTCCTCCTGTCAGAAGCATTTCTCTTTCTGAGGATTTTTGGTTGGTTTTGCTCCAGAGTTATGAACTTTTATTGGAGGTTGGTTAAAGACAAAGTTCATTTAGTGGAGTGAAACAAAAACTTTTTGACAGGCTATGGAGAGAGTTGCAGCAGATCCCACACCACAAAGCCACGCCCCCTTTAACCAGCGGTGGGATTGTTTAGTTTCCTTCGAGAGACAAACGTGATGGGTGGAGTAAGAAGGAGTTTCCAAGAATCATTTTCTTCCTCGAGGGACCACGCCTCCCTAGAAATGGGGACAGGAAGAAAAAAGAGAAAACGGAACATTTGACCTGTTTGCATCACTGAGGCGGAGCTTCTGATTGGTCCCCGTAGCGAGCCGCGTTGCTGCAGAAATGCATGAGTCTGTGTGTTTTCGTCACAGAGCTGTCTCTCAGGTGACCGTCACAGAGCAGACCAACCACGGTCATTCCCAAAATCACTGTACAGCACTATCAATCAAGCTGGATACGAAGGTGAAAACACGCCGGAATTAGAAACTCCTGGAGTCTCCAGTCCACAATCATGGGGTCTTTGTTCACTATGTAGCTTGTTACAGATGTCTCATGGAGAACTGCTATGCTAGTTTGTTGCCAATAAAGGTTTTATTTTTGTGAAGCAGTTTAGAGCGGATTGAACGTTTGTGATTGGAACAGAAGGTCAGAATGTGGAGGTTCACAAGTGAACATCCAGAACCAGGTTCACATCAATCCAAGATCCTCATGACGGGAGCAGCTGCTACAGGTGCAGCATCAACGGGGATTGTGTGGTTGTTGTGTTGAGCAGGTTCGGCATCATCGGTAACAGAATTCATCCTAACTCTGGATTATTTTCCAGTAAAGTCCAGTTTTAGAACAAACTCATTCAGCTCCATGAATGACTAACATTTCTTCATGTTTATACCTAGAAAAAACAGTAATAGTAATATTTGGCTTCTACTAAAGGGGCTTTGGGCTCATTTGGAGTTTAGCTAACACAACACGATACATATTTTTTAACAAAATGATCATGTATTGGGGATTCTTAAGCCATTTCGCTACAAATTTTTCATAAATTTAGGTCAACTTCAGCGCTCTCATAGATCTTTAATGACATTTCCAGTCTTTTAGGAATTTACCATTTTGCAAAAAGCTTTTGCATTTTCAGTAAATCCCTGCAGCAGTTAGTCAATTGTGTGACCATTTTCAGTAAAAAAGCTTCAGCTTCTTCAGCGACTACTTTCAGCTAAATGCATTCACACTAACATTATTGTAGTTAATGCAACTTTTCTAGTGTAATCTTGTTTTCATACCAGAAACTAAAGAAGGACAGAGACTGCACAGTTCATTCACAGTTGAATAATCTTCTTCATTGTCTTTATTTTTACTTAGTTTAAAGCTAATGATGGTTAAGATGTGTGTTTTACAACCACTTTGCACATGACAAAATAATGAAAAAATAATCGGTGATTAAAATAACCTTTGTGGTAGCTCCAGACTGAATGCAGGAAAAGCAGCTTCACCTCTGTGGCTCTCTGACTGTGTCAAGTGGATTGTTAAGGAGATTAGTTTCTAGACAGACATATTCATTTGATTAATGACATATTCATAATGTGGTCTTGTAACCTGATCTAAAACCTATTTATTTAGAAAGCTTTTTCTATGCATGTAATGATTATGTCTGTGTGTTCACCTGTCACATCATGTGCGTGCAAACGCATTCACCGTTTAGAATTCCAAACAAGATGAGGGATCTTAACAGCATCTCTGTGTCTGTCAGGAGTCGGTCTGTTGGCTTTTGTGATTGGACTCCGGTTCTGTCCACCATGAACCCTCTGAACCACATGAAGGCTGGACTGAGCAACAACCCACACAGGTACCAACACAACCCAGCATGTCTGCATGTTTCAGCTGACTTTTGTGGGAACCTCCATAGAGGAGCACGTCTCTCAAAATCTCTGTCTTCATGTTTGCATGCAGTGTTTCAGGTGGAGCTCTAGAAGCTCAAAGTTCACCAACTGTACAGCAAAGAAAGAAAATGCAGTCGTGTGTTTTTAAGAGGGCCAGACATCCATTGAAGTCCCGCTCCATCATCTTTCCGTGTATTTTCAAAGTGTTCCTGGTGGTCTTTTCATTAAGATGATGCTGTTTCTAGGACATAGTTTCTGCAGAGCGGCAGGAGTTCATTAGGAATTTACCTCTGAGCTGTGGGCAGAACTATTGGCACAGTGTAAGCCTCTCATAATTTCCCATCATGTGTTTACACTCTACCACTAGCTTACAGACCCCCCACCCCCAACCTAACATTAGGGGTGCAAAAACAAATGTGATCAATATCCTCGTTATCCAGACGTACAGTTCTGATCCAGATTCCAGACCAGGAAAACAAAGACGTTCATGGATCTGTCTGTCTGTAAGTGGATGATCAGAATGGAGCGGAGCAGGAAGACTGCGGCAGTGCAGTGGTAGGGCGGTCAACTCCTGATCAGAAGTGAGCGGGTTCAACTCTCGCCTTGCCCGCCCATGTGTCGAAGTGTCCTTGGGCAAGACACTGAACCCCAAATTACCTCTGGTGGGAGGTTGGAGCCAGTGATCGGCAGCGGAGCCACCACCAGTGTGTGAATGTGTGTGTGAATGGGTGAATGGGTCTGTGACTGTGAAGCGCTTTGGGCCCTCGAAGGAGGGTAGAAAGAGCTATACAAGTATACAACATTTACCATTTCCTGTGGAGCATCAATAGTAGCCTCTACATAACAAGTACCGTATTTTCTGGAGTATAAATCTCAAGAGAGAAGAATGTCTAATCAAGAAGAAGAAAACCATATACAAGTACTCTGGAGTATAAGTCACACTTTTGGGAGAAAAGTCTGATGTTTCAGAACAAATCCAACAAGCCCAGCAAAACTGAAATAAATACATAAATACAAGAATACTAGTCTTTTGATCTGTGTAAGAAAAATGTTAAAGTTTAAGAAGAAAACAATCAGATTCTCTTCATGTTTGTTTTGGACTTCTGCTACTGTCAGTAGCAAATACTTGTACTCAGATGCAGCACCCTCTAGTGGTTGTTAGAGGAAACAACCGCTAATGGAAACCTGGTGTTTACTGGGAAAATAACAAACATATGAGCCTATTTATGTCTAAAAAAACACTAATAAGTCACTCCTGAGTATCTTGCACCCCTGGCTAAACTATGAAAAAAAAACTGTGACTTATTCTCTGGAAAATACGGTACAAGCTCCTGATTCACGGCGCAATAAACAATCAGAAACAGAATTTTAGTCTTAGTTTTCTTTAAGCATGTCCTTCCTCATGAGAAACAAAATGACAGAAGAACATTTTAAAAGCACCATTTTCATTGGAGTGGGTCATTAATATAATAAAACTTTAAATGATTTGTCCTCATAAAGATACATGAACAAATACACACACATGTTGTCATCTTTTCACGACATACAAAAACCTTAATGATCCGTGAACAAACTTCATGAGCTGGGCTCTGGTCTGGAGTTATTGGGTCTTTCTATCATAGAACACAGAAAACTATCAGTAGAGCTGCAGCTGTTTGTCATCATGACTGTTAATAATAATCGAGACAATTCTTTCATCGATGCGTCCGATTTTATCAGCTAGTTGAGTCAAATCTGCAAAGCAAGGAGCCCGAATGACAGACCGGGCAGAACTTATGTCCTCCATCTTGGTCACGCTGTTCACCACATGGAGCCATGGATGTCTGGTAGTGACGTCACTCAGTGAGCTCATAGTGAACGCAGCAGCACAAAAACTCACCAGAAAACAGTCAAATGAACGAAATGAGGTTTTTTTTGTAAAAAACTGTGGTCATTTACAAAAATCCTCTCGTGCTGTGTACCTGCAGTGACGGGTCCTACCCCTACGACCCCTCCTCCTGGCAGCAGCCCTCCAATCAGCCCACAGGGTCTCTCTCTGTGGTCACCACTGTGTGGGGGGTCACCAATCCTTCTGCCAGCCAGGTATGACCTAACCTGGACTTTTCTGCGGGTTTCAGGGAGGGGGCTGCTCTAAATCTTCTCTCTGTCCGTCAGGGTCTTGGAGGAAGCGTGATGGGGCCTGGGTCCAACCAGGGCGGGGGCCCCATGATGCAGGGCCCTGGAGGGCCGGGCATGTCCGGTGGACACGGAGGATACATGGGGCAGCCAGGATACGCCGAACCCAACAAGGGCTACGTGAACCCGGGCATGTACAACCGGCCTGCAGGGGGCTACGCTGGAGGACCGGGCGGTTACCCTGGGAGGTGGGGGCTTGTCCTGGTTACTTTTCTGACTCTTTTGCTGATGAGCCATAGTGTTTGTGAATGTTTATTGGTATGGTATGGTGTCTACCTTATTTAGAGTCCACGTTACCCTGAACAAGAGAGAGAAGAGACACGTGTGGGTCTGGAGCCGCGGGTTAAAGACCTCCGTCTTATGCACAGTCAATGGTCACAACCATGTTCTCTTTATAGCAGCATGTCCTCCTCACACAGAGACAATGCTGCCCCCTTGTGGAGCTCAGCTGGAGCTCGTGGTAGAGGGAAACCACATTCCACCATACACTAAATAGCATGACTCAAAGTATCTCACGAGGGATGCTATTTTAATGTATATGCCATATAATATGACAAATGAATTCTTTAAAAAGACAAATCAGACAATGGGATTTTCTGTATTTTTTTCTCCTTTTGTCTCTCGTAATTGAGGTATGATGAAAATGACAGACCTCTCATAACATGTACAATTGATGGCTGACTAAATACGTTTTTGCCCCCCTGTGTGTGAATATGTGTAATATATACTTTAACAGCCTGTTTTATACATTACTGTGCTACAAAAACTGGGTATTATGGGGTACACTTGTCTGACCATCATTGGAAAAAAGAGTTTACAAGCAACATTAATCAGAGAAGACTTGTTTACTCTTTTAAAAAGTCAAAGTCAAAAGGTTGAATGATTTTTTTTATCCTTTTATTAAAAGTAAAATTTCTATTTAAGTTGTCATTTTATGGTCTCTTTTACTATTCCAATTGTCAAAGCAGAATACTATAAAGTAGTTTTTCCTCATATAATAATACATCAATAAAAATGTACTAAACTTAGTGTAACGTTCAGTGAATGACGGTACGGTCTGCAGGCTGTAGTTCAGAAACGGCGCCTCCATCCTGCTGAAGTGTGAGTGCGCCGTGTGTGAACTGATGTCTGTCTGCAGTTACTCCTCCAACCACTCGGGCTCCAGGGGCTCCGCTGACTTCACACAGGCAGCAGCCGCTGCCGCCGTCGCTGCTGCCACGGCAACCGCCACCGCCACGGCCACAGTAGCAGCCATCCAGGAGAAGCAGAACTACGGACAGGTGAGAGAGGTGAAGAAAGTCCTCCTGAAAAATAGAAACTCAAACCCTAAAGAGGAACTGTGTGTCAGATGGGGGCTCCAGCCTACAACAACCAGTTCATGGGCCATGCAGGGCCTCGAGGGCCTCCTGGAATGGGCCCTGGTGCTGCCCCCACCAGGGGTCCGGCGTCAATGGGCTCCATGTATGGTCCTGCGGGGCTCTCACAGAGGGGCCCTCAGCACCCAAACTACGGCCCGGGACCACAGCAGGGCCACCCCAGGCCCCAACAGGGCATGAAAAGGTCTTACAACCCTGAGGTGAGTCCGGGTGGGTTTCAGGTGTTTGATCACTAACAGCAGTCCTCTGAAACGGTCCACTCTGTCCTCAGTCCTTCTCAGGAGTGGCCCCCCAATACGGCGTCCCAGTCGCCTCTGGAGTGAATTTAATGTCCGGCGGATCGATGCCAGGTTCAAGTGGAGCCAGTCCGGCTGGGCCGGGCCAGTACTCTGGGCCCAACATGCAGTACCATGCAGGTGAGGCGGGCTCTGGAGGATCCATGCTATCCTGCTAGGACCGTGGATTGTTGCTTAGATGATCTAAATCCATTCACAAATCCAGCTCAACGATTCAGGAATCGAACCACAGCTCTTACTTTTTAATATAATGTAACTTGAAATGATTTGTATTAAATCTCCATCATTTATACCTTTATTTAGTGCAGGAGATCAGAATCAACAAACTGAAAGAAATACAAAGATTTAGAAGGAAAGAGTGTTTGTCATTTTAACTTGTGCTTAAGTTCAGCATAAATATTAGAAGCATAAACATCTCTGCTGTTTTAGATCATTTAACAACAAACCTGAAGATGTTCTCCACAGTTTTCTATCCTCAAAGTTCAACATTGTTCATATTGGTGCAGAGCCCGTACGAAAAGTTCCCCCCCCCACCCCCCATGGCAGAATCAGCTGATTGACAGTAGCGCCGCTCTGGTTGTCAGAACTCCCTCACTCCTCCATCACATGAAACACTATTTGATGCAGGACTATCAGTGTCCTGGATTTGAATGCAATTTGGACACATTTTAATTTAAAGTAATTTAAAAGGCCAAATATGATTTCATCTATTTGTAAACCTAATAAATATGAACTTTGTACACAGATAAATATGAATTTACTGTGTTCTGATTATGGAATCTTGGATGATTTATTTAAAATAAATGTATAAAAATGTAACTTACATCATCTCCTTCGCGTGACTTGTTTCCAAACGACTAGTTGTTTAAACGCAATGCATTGTGGTCTATATTTGTCAAGCATCAATGCACCCTCTTTTCTGCAGAGACTTCTGGGAAATGTCCAGGGCACTTAATTTTGTAATTGTGGATTCAGACGGTGTTTCATAGAAGCTACTTTAAATAGAGATGATCTAGATAGACATCCTGGTAGTAGAATAGAGAAGAATAGTCTGAAGATGTGTGCGCTTCACTAACGTAACACTGATGCTCATGCAGCTGAATGAAGCATGGATGAGGATTTAACCAGGGGTCAGGAGGAGCAGACACTGATACACAGACCTGTGGTGCCCTCTAGTGGTTGTCAGTGGGAAAATAAAAATCATCCAGCTGGGAAGGACTCCAGCAGACGTGACCCTGAGAGGGTTACAACGGGTTTAGATAACGGACGGGTGGAATATCCTTAGAATGAAACGAATGCATGTGAAGGTAGTGGAGTCTGAGACGGAGGCTTCTCCACGCTCTGCTTAAGCATTGTCACTCATGTTGGGTCTCCGTTCACGTGCAGGTCCTGGTGGTCCAGGCCCCGCCCCCCAGCGCTCTGGACCTTCCCCTTCATATCAGAGCCATAAAATGCAGCTCCCACAGTACCCTGGCTCTGGACCCCCCAGTTCACAGTACTACAAGGTGATAAAATATCACAAATACACTTAAAAGTACCTCAATACTGGAATTCTATTTAGTAACCTTCTGACTTTGACTTACTTTTGAACAAAACTGTTTTTTTTTTTTTTTTACAGCCGGACCAGTTTAATGGTCAGGGTGGAGGTTTGAACACGCTGCCAGCAGGGGGCGCTGCAGGTGTCTTCAGCTCCTTCAACCAGCCATCAGGGGTGAGAAGAATGCTGGAATGTGATCAGACTACATTTGAGGAGGAAGTTTTATAAGCTGAACATAAACTGAGACTTTTGCATGTCCATGTTTCAGCAGCTTCTCTGTAACTTTCAGACATTTCTGGTTCTGTTTTGCATTTTCCTGCTCTCAGGTGTATCAAGGTTACAGGTAAAAAGCTTCTATTTTTGACACAAATGCATTTACCTGTGTGTGTCCATCAGCCGGGTCGAGGGTTAACCGGTTACCCGTCCTCCCCCATCTCTGGAAACCCCACCCCGCCCATCACTCCTGGCAGCTCTATGGCTCCGCCCTACATGTCGCCTGGCAACAGCGATGTCAAACCGATGGCCTCGTCGTTTCTACCCGACATCAAGCCCAACATGGCCAACTTGGCCCCTCCCCCACCCGCAGGTACATAGCCGGTGACCCCCACTGTTTATTTGCTGTGATCTTGTTGGAAAAGGTCACGAGAATCTTTGAGGGAGGCGGGCGACAGACAGAGCAGCTCTGGGGGGGTTTAAAGACCCTCTCCAATGAAAATTGTGTTTTTGGTGATGGAGGACATATATGAAGACTACTAAGCTTAAGACTGCATTTCTGAGTATTTCTTTTTATAAAATGTATTGTTAATCAGGAGCAGAAACACACAATGCCGATGGAATACTTATATTTGTGACATAGAAAATGTCACACTTAGGCTAGCTGGAGGAAACTCGGATGCAGAGAGAGTCACAGGCACATTTGTGGCTGAGACCAAAGGGTTTAATTTGTAAAACCACATATTAAGGCGGACATTAAGCAAACAGGCCAGGAATCAAACCGAGCCGAGAACCTTAAAGGGTAACCAAACCCTAAATTAACTTTTTTTTGTCTGTTTTTATCTATAAATGGGCTTTAAAAGTGCTTTCTGTCGGTCATTGCCAAATTTTTGACAAATTGAAATAAAACTGTTTAATTATTCAAAATATAGTCAAAAACAGTCTGTGTGCTGCCCCCTACAGACTGAACGAAGTATTACAGTGGAATATTGTGATTGGTCAAACCATGTAAGTTTCAGAAGTCTGACATGATCTGCAGCTCCAGTAATGATAACAGTCCTGCCCCCAAGCCCCGCCCCTCTGACTGGATTTTAACATTTAAACAGTGGGTGGAGTCAGCCTCCAACTTCCTGGTTTGGTTACCCTTTAAATATACTAAACCTAATTACTGAAGTGCAGGCAGCTGTGACTGATTAGCAGGAGCCACAGGAGAATGGGCGGAGTCACAGCAACCTGCAAAAGTTTCAAAGGTTTCATATTCCTGGTTTCAAATGAGCAGAGCTGAGTATCGATTAGAATTTCAAGAAACGATACGATTCACAAAAGCCTGGATTGATTCGATTCTTCAGTTCAAATCGATTTAGAGTTTACACATTTATACACATTTGTTTAGAAATACATCAATAATCAACTATATGATTTAAATACATTTATATGAATCTGATCCAGTTCACATCCTGTAAATGTATCAGTGAAATAATGAGATTGTTAATATCATCCAGTGTTCCATGGATTCTCTAAAGGAGAAGTTCTAACTAAAATGTTCAGATCATTAACATTGGAAACATTGTTCTGATTCTCCTGGAGGACGCTTCAGTTTGACCACTAGGTGGAGATCACGCTATAGTATTACACCTTATTCCAGAAGAAGAAGAAGACAGTATGAGGAAAACATTTAAAAAATATTTCCTTAAGAGTTTTTTGAAAATTCATGTCTGTGAGTTTATAAAGATGTTCATTTAGTCAAAATGTATGTTTAGGTCGACTGAGCGTTAGCATTAGCCGCCCTACGGGAAATTCCATTAAACGTTAGCATCAAGCTAGCGGACTTTAGCTTTATGTGCTAAATTGATTTATATTTTTATGAATCTATCACTGATCTATTAAGTTTAGATCGATCAATAGATTTCATTGACCGGGCCTACAAACAAGGGACCATACACACAACACTGAAGCTGGTCAGGGAGGCGTCTGTAGCTTCATGTCATGTCTTGTTGGTGGTGATGTCACAGGAAATATGCAGTCCAGCAACCCGAGCGACGACCTGCGGCTGACCTTTCCTGTCAGAGACGGCGTGGTCCTCGAGCCCTTCAGGCTGGAGCACAACCTGGCCGTCAGCAACCACGTCTTCCAGCTGCGCGAGTCCGTCTACAAAACGCTGATCATACGGTGAGGAGTGCACGCCGCTGACACATTAAAGGATACATTCTGTACGTTTTCAACCGTCAACACCATAATTCCTGCACATTGTTCTCCTTCACAATCTGCAGGAATTATCGTGTTATCGGTTGAAAAGTTACAATAAATCAAAGAACCTTTCACACTGGAGTTAAAGGGTTAATGGTAAAAGTGTACTTTGGTCCATTTTCTTACCGACCAAACCCCAGCGAGAGCTGCATAGTTCCACGACAGAAAAATACCCCTTATTTATGTTTGGATGGACCAGAGGTCACCAACCTGCGGCTCCAGAGCCACATGTGGCTCTTCTATCCCTCCTTGGTGGCTCTGTGGGGGAAGAAAAATAAAATAGTAATTTAAAAAAATTGGAGATTAGCTATTATTTTAGCAACATGCTAACATTTTTGGGTAATTGTTATTTACTGGGGTTTTTAGGCGAATTTAGAGTTTAGCTTCTATTTTAGCAACAGACAAACATTTTTACTAATTTAGTTTACTGAGGAATGTTGTGCTAATTTGGGGTTTAGCTAATAATTTAGGAACATGCAGATTTTGTCTAATTTGTTATTTAGTGAAGTTTTTTTGGG
>NC_050520.1:20395076-20399910 GCF_002922805.2 Oryzias melastigma
CTAGCTAATTTGTTTTCTTCTTGAGTTTTTAGGCTAATTTAGTGTTTAGCTTTTATTTTAGCAACATGCTAACATTTTCAGCTGATTTAATTTACTGAGGAATTTTATGCTAATTTGGAGTTAAGCTAGTAATTAGGCAATGAGCTAGCTTTTTCGCTAATTTGGAAATGCTAGTATCTTTATATATTTTTGCTTAACTATAATAATTCATATGTATTAAAAAAACAAAACAAAAGATGGTCATGAATGCAAACCCAAATTTCCTAAATGCTAAAGTAAGACTATACGGCTCCTTCTAGGTTTAGATCAGTAGAAAACAAGAACAAATGGCTCTTTTACTGTTAAAGGTCACTTACCCCTGGGATGGACCTTAAGCCTTACATTCAAAAATGTAAATTCAAAATATTTACAGTATTTGAAATATAACTGGGTTATGTTTTACCAAAACTTTCACATTTATTTTAAATTTTTATTTTCATGTGCCAGCGATACATTCAAGACCTTGACGGCCTCTGTCTGTTTCCAGACCCGACCTGGAGCTGCAGTTCAAGTGTTACCACCACGAGGACCGGCAGATGAACACTAACTGGCCTGCATCAGTGCAGGTCTGACTCTCATCCTCATCCTTCTGTGTTTTTAAAGCTGTTTCATCACGTTTACCAAACAAACTGGAAGTCTGAAGCTTTTTCACTCAGTTACTTTAATTTCACCCAGTTCAGAAACAGTTTGTCTTCCAGCAGTTCTAATACCTTCATCCAATCATTTCTTCCATTTCCAGTCAAAACAGCATCCAGAATAACGATTTAAACAAGCTATGGTTCCAGTTCAAGGTGGTCAAGTCCTACAAACAACTTAAAATGTGCAACAAAAAAAAGTTGTGTAAAGCTGAGCTATAGCGTACATTTAAAAACAAAAAGACCAGTTTAAAGGTGTTTGCAGTAGAGGCTGATCCTGCCTTCATGTTCTAGCTTTTCCTGAGGACTTACAGTCTTCTGTGTCTGCATGAAGCTGGGCTGGAACTCACTGAGGAATCAAACCCTCCGGGGCTTTACTGGAGCTGTGCAGGATGCTCAATTCAATGTTATTTATACAGCCCAATATCACAAAAACGATTGGCTCATCGGCTTCATTGGCCGGTAATTGTACAGAAGGAGTAGGTCGGTCTTAAAATATAAACAATAGCTAATTGCTAAACTCAACAGATTAAATAAAACTTGTTATCCCTGTCCTTAGACCCTCCCTCTCGGTGAGGAAAAACTCCTAAAAAATCTGATTCAAGAAAAAAGAAGAAACCTCAGAGATGCCCAAATGAAGGAGAGATTTTCTCCCAGGACGGACAGGAGATTTACCGGGACTGTTGAAGAGGAATTAGCTTATCTAACTCTACAACTACCTATTAGAATGGAGTTCAGCCAGATAGGACTGGGGGATGGGTGGGGGTGAGATCCACAGCCAGGACAAGCCGGGGGCGAGGTCCACAGCCAGGACAAGCCAGAGGCATGGTCCACGGCCAAGAACAGGAGCATGGATGATCCCCCTGGAATCTGAAATCTCTCCCGATCTCCCAGAGGAGAGTGGGAAAGAGGAACAACACATGAATCACACTGCACCAAACAAAAGCACAGAGAACTAGACATAATAAAGAATAAAGAATAGAGGAGAGGAGAAGTGAGAACAGAGAACAGAACCCCAGCGCTGATGTGGATAATAATAATGATGGAAAATCTCTAATTTTTACAGTATTAATATTAATTTAGTCTTGGGGTGTCAAACTTAATCACACGGGGGACCAAAATCCAAAACACACCTTAGGTCACGGGCCAAACAGAATTAACATTTATTGAACACTCTAAAACTACATCTTTAAAACTTTAAAACCTTAACTTTTAACATAATTGTGAACTAGATATGTAACATTACCTGTGATAATGCTAGTGCGAATGCTGTAAGATGAATTTGGCTGCTGAAGATGCTGAAATTGATGGATAAAAACACTGAAGCTGATACCTGAAAAAGCTGAAGCTGATAGCTGAAAAAGCTGAAGCTGATAGCCAGCTCAAATATTAGCTAAATGCCAAATTAGCCTAAAAAACAAAACAAAACAAAACTCAGCTCAACCTTTATAAACATCAAAGGTATTTAGTTTGAACACGTTAAGCTTTGGTTTATGGGAAATAAAGGGAGGGCTGGTGCATGAGACAGAATTGTGACTGTTACAAATATACGCAGGAGTGTCCATCCCGTTTATAGACCAGCTATGGTTGAACACGCAGATCAGAGGGGGTTAGATGTAATGGCCAGTTCCAACGGCTAATACGTTTTAAACTACTTTGGTTCTGTGACTAAATCAGGACTCTGTTGATCATTTGTTAGTACTAATAATATTTCCAACACTGCCATACAGAAGAAAATATGAACTATTCTCTTGTTGTTGGCTGGAGTTAGCGCTATGCTAGCTCCACTGCGTCACCATGTTAAAACTAAATACCTTTGATGTTTATTAAGGTTGAGCGCATAATCACCTAACGAGCCTGTTTTGTTTTTTATCTGTTGTTGGTAAGAGTATATTTACTACAGAAAAACAACAAAGGGAAGTTTCAAAACAGTATTTGAAGAGACTTTACTCCAGCTTGGTGTGCCATTGCAAGAAATAGCCCCCCTGATCCCCTGTCCTCTGATTGGTTGATTTCTGACGAGAGCTCCGCCTGCTGGACCCCTCCTCCCTGCAAATTAGTTTTGTCACAAATCTCTCGCATGGGGGTGTGTCAAAGGTCAGAAACACGCCGAGACGCCATAAGCTTTTCTGTGAAGCTCTTCTACAGAAGAAAACTGGAGCTACAAGTAAAGATTTTTTCAACAGTCTTAAAAGTTGTTTTTTTCCCCACAACCTCAAGTGAAATCCGTGTGTGCGTGCTTTTTCTTCACATTATAACGTTTTTACAGACAAGTTAAGGTTTTCATCAAGCAAGTACACATTTTTCTCACATGTTCCTCTTTTTCCTGCAACCTCACTTTCAGTTTTACATGTGTGAGTTAAACTTGTGTGTGAGATTCTAGCTCGTGTGTATTATTGAAGCTTGTATGTTTTAGCACATATTTACCTTCATAGTAGTAACTGAGGGCTTTATTAACCATGCCATCACATAAAAGTGAGTTTTTTCCTCTGGTATTGACTCTCGTGCTCCCCCTTCAGGTGAGCGTAAACGCCACTCCCCTCACCATTGAGCGCGGCGACAACAAGACTTCCCACAAGCCTTTGTACTTGAAGCGAGTGTGTCAGCCGGGCAGGAACACCATCCAGATCACAGTGACCGCCTGCTGCTGCGTAAGAGCACTCCCAGCCGCTGCAGCTGGAGGATGATGAAGCTGCTGCTCTTCGCTCTAACGCAGGTGTCTGTTCACAGTCCCACCTGTTCGTGCTGCAGCTGGTTCATCGGCCGACGGTGCGCTCCGTGCTGCAGGGTCTGATGAAGAAGAGGCTGCTGCCAGCAGAGCACTGCGTGACCAAGAGTGAGTTTCCCTGAATCCCTTTAGCCGTGCAGGTCGGGGACTCGGATCTGTCTAGTCAGGAATGCTGGGAGGTTTTTTTTCGATATCACTAAAGAATTCAAATGAGTTGTTAGAGATGATTAAGAGGAGGTGCCAGGGTAGAGGATGGAGATGGATGATGAATGTTTAAGGTTCGTGTTTTTTCTTGACTTTCAGTAAAAAGGAACTTCAGCAGCGGATCAATTGCCGGGACGCCTGGGTTAAACGGCGAGGACGGCGTGGAACAGACTGCCATCAGAGTCTCGCTAAAATGTCCGATCACTTTCCGCCGTATCCAGCTGCCTGCCAGAGGCCCTGACTGCAGACACGTGCAGGTGAAGCCCTCGACCAATCCAGGGCTGATGTGGTGACCTTTGACTGTATATAGAGAACTGGATAGAGGTGACGTCACCCATAGATGATGCTTTACCTCTGGCTCCAGAGAAAAGAAGTGGATTCAGTCTGCATTTTCCTGCGATACAGACGCCGTCATTTGGAACCAGTCGACAGCAATTGGTCGAGTCGGTCTGAGTCGTGTTTCTATGGCAACTACAGATGCCAATCAGGAGTGAGCTTGTTGGAAGTCCACACCTCTTCCACTGAAAGCAGCTCAGGAGAAGCTGTCAAGAGAACCAGATGCTTTTACTGAGGCACCTGATTGGTCAGTTTATAATTTGAAGATTATCAAGAAGATCTAATGAAAAAAGTATCAGAGCCAGAATGGTTATTCTGACAAATAGAATGACTGAGTGATGGCTGTTAATTTCTCCATAAAGTTTATGGAATTTGACTTTTTGGAACCAGCGGGTACGCAAAGGGGGAGAGGTCACTGAGTCCAGTTCTCTATATACAGTCAGTGGTTGACCCGGCCTGACCACTCCAGAGCAGGTTTTCAGAGCTGTTTCTTCTGTTTGCAGTGCTTCGATCTGGAGTCGTACCTGCAACTGAACTGTGAGAGAGGAACGTGGAGATGCCCCGTGTGCAAGTATGACCTCACTTTAACGTCCCACTGTGACCTTTAAAGTCGCTTTCTAACTATAGTTTCATCTATTTCTAAAGCAGTCCCAGTGGTGTTTTAATGAGGATTATGCAGTTTTTAGCCACATCTTTTTTAAAAACTGTCATTTTCTAGGATATGTTTTCTGCTCATCAGCAGTAGCTCATTAGAAATTCGCCTCTGAGTTGTTGGCGGTGCAGATGGCGTGGAGCATTCCTGCCCCCTTCCCCTCCCCATTGTTGAGAGATCTGCCTGGTGCAAAACATGAGAAACATTACAGTACGATAGTACAGTTATGAGCCTGATGGC
>NC_050520.1:20399961-20420366 GCF_002922805.2 Oryzias melastigma
GAGGAGGAGGAGGAGGAGGAGGCGGCGAGGAGGAGGAGGAGGAGTGGAGCACTTCGGCCCCTCCATGGCAGTTGCTGCATCACAATCCCGAGCTTTTTCAAACCGCGGGTTTTCATCTGCTCCTGATCCACCACCATGTGAACAAAGACGTGCTCAGAAACACACTTTGAGTTTTAGATTATTTTATGCATGTCCTCCATTATGATAAAATTCAATGAATTAAATGGTTTATTTCAGGTCATGATACATAACATATCACTTAATGAATCACAAGTTGATCACTTGAAAGGGAGTGGAAGGAAGCGAACTTATATAATCCCACCCCGACTCGACCATTTTCTCTACATGAATTATCAATATCCGGTTCAGGACTTAATATCAAATATTAATAAAATCAGGATATTAAGGATCATTAATATTATTGATGTAATCAAATTTCAAAGCATCCACAACAAATCATTGAATATTCTCATTGAAAAAGACTGTGCAGATTGTATTCAAAGACCCAGAACCGGAAAAATGCTGCAAGAAGATGTAAAAAACAACAAAAACACAATTTTCATTGAAGTGTGGCTTTAAGGATATTTAGTTTCAGTAGTTTAAATTTGAATTAGTAACACGTTTTGCTGGTTTGCAAAGCTGTGTCCTGTAAACCAACCCTTTTTGGTTCACTGTTTCCTCTCACATGGGAGGCTTCAGCTGAAGCTTCTCCACTGGAGGTCAGACTTCCTCGGAGACAACATGACTGCTAACTCTGTGGGAGGAGCATAGGGGGGGCAGGAGGAACTAGAGATAGAGGGGTTAAACGCTCACAGTGATTTAGAAAACTCTTCTTCCTGAGCTAAGCTACACCAACCTGTCCAGCTAAATTTCTGCAAGTCAAGCACATATAATACTCACAAAAATGAAAGGACCCCTTTAAAGAAACACATTAGATACATCAGATCTCAATATGAAGTTGGATATCTATACAAATAATGACAGGACAGTGTCTTAGGAACAAAAGGATGCCAAGTCTTTTAATGGAAATAAAAGTTTTCAGCCTACAGAGGCTCAATTGTGTAGACACCATCAAATCAGAGTGAAATGAAGATGTGGCAGGCTAGTCCATTTTTTCCAAAACTTCATTTCTGCAACTCAAAATGCTTTTCAGTAGCAGCGCTCCTTTATAGGCGCCCGCCGCTGCTCGCAGTTGCCACTGGCTGCCAGCGGGCGGCTGCTGCCTCTCGGCGATCCTCTGCAGATTGGAACAAATGCAGACGGACAGCATATCTGTGACAGCTGATGGGATTTTACTTTGTTTCATTAGAAATACGTGAGGCCACCTTAAAAACAGCCCGCGGCTTCACTGCATGAAGGGGAGCGGACATGAATATCAATTACTAAATAATGAAAGCTAACATCAGTCTGGCCTTTCACTGAGTTACAATCCTTTACAGCACAGAAGTCGGACGTTATATCATCTTCTCCGTCCTCTACAGCTACATCGGGTTAGCTAGCTACTGTGACGTATGAAAGTTTCAGGAATTCAGAGTTTTTCTCTGGGACTTTGAGTGACAGCAACTTAAAAGGAGAAATACTTAGAAATGCAAACAAGAAATGATTTATTATATTTTTACTCTTTCAGAAGAAAATGCCTCACATACATGTTAAAAACTCAAAAAAGATGATTTTCATTGGAGGGGGACTTTGAAGAGCAACGTCTTGTGTCTGAATCAGCTTTTTATTCCAATCTACTGTTGTTGATGCCTACATAAAGCTGAACCAGAAAAACATGATTTCCTTTGAGGTGTTCATGTTCTTCCATGTTAAATTGCCATGCTCACCCTTTGTGTTCTTTGGGTAAAAGTGATACGTCTGACCTCTTTCTGTGTCGCTAACCAAACATCTGCTTCCACTATCTGTCTGCAGTAAAACGGCTCTGCTGGAGGGACTGGAGGTGGACCAGTACATGCTGGGAATCCTCATCTACGTTCAAAAGTAAGAAGCTTCGCGTTTGGACTAGCATGAACTGCTGCTACTGAGGGAGGGAGAGCAGCCTTTCTGGGTTTGACCCTAAATATCGGACTAAAACCTGAAGAACAACATGCTGCTCAGTCGTTTCCAGCTAAACAGTCTGGAAACCCGAGACCATGAAGGGTCTACAGCAGGAGTGTCAAGCTCCATCTCACAAGGGTCCAAAATCCAAAACACACCTGAGGTCACGGGCCGAACAGGATAAACATTTATTGAACACTCTAAAACTACATTTCAAAACTAGATATATAGCATTACTGGATTAATATTGGTGTGAATGCTGTAAGCTGAATTTGGCAGCTGAAGATGATGGAGCTGATAGATGAAGATGCTGAAATCACTGAAGTTGATAACCTGCTAAAATACTAGATAAATGCCAAATTCCATATTGCAATTTCCCCACTGTGGGACAATTAAAGGTTTTCTTATCTTATCTTAAATTAGCCTAAAAAAACAACAAAAAATTAGGTTAGCCCAAACAGCTAGCATGTAGCTGAAATATTAGCTAAACTCCAAAATAGACCTTTTTCACGTGAAGTCACACATCGCCGGGAAGAGCAGAGTCGCTTCTGGTGTCTGTTGTTTAGAACGGCAAAGCTGACAGCTGAACGCTTTTAAAGCAATATTACGTAAATTGTAAAAGGTAACCTAATTAGTTTTGACCAAAATCTGTACAATATCTATTTTATAAATGTCCTGGTTGTATTCGTTTCCTCCTCTTAGATCATTCATAAATCAGAGTACAAATGTCAGTGATCCTGTCTGCAGTCAGAACAGATCAGCTGATCCCCAAATTCCTCTGGATGATATTAATCCAGTCGTGGATTATTTCTCTCTGACAACCAGGTTAAAGTTAGACAAAGGTTACAAGAACTTCAGTGAATGCTGCTTGTTTGATTATGAAGGTAATTATGATTTTATTCTTTTAATCTGTGCTAATGCTAACACTAGCATTAGCTTTGTCTATGAGACGTGGAGCTGCAGAAGATCTTTTCTCACCAGTTCAAAGTTTCCTAAATTTCTGTTCTCACATAATCCTGTAAACGGATCAAAAGTCAGACAATTCCAGCGTGTCTGACATTAAAGTCAAACTTATTCCTGTTGTAATGTTTTCTACTGCGGTCAGTGAGCTGCTGTTAGCTCAGCCGTGGTTCTAACATCACTCCTCTTTGTTTTTGTTCATAAATGTGTGTGATCTGCAGGAAAATAAAGGTAAAATGATTAAATTATATGAAAACTTTTGCCAAAAATATGAAATTGGCTGTTGTAAATATGTTCACCCAGGGATTTTTTTTAAATGTTTTTTTTTTTACTTGGCCGCTCTTATTTTGAAAGCTGAAACCACGTGGCTCGATAGTTACTCTTAACATTTTGACTGAACCAAACCATTCCTGTTTTTACTATTATCCCTAAAATATCCTGTAGAACAACAAGTACATTCATCCTGGGAAGAGATTAAAATGTGTACGGACAATGTAGTGATGTGTGTCTTTGCTGAAGGTTTTAACCCTTCCGCTTTCCTTAGTTTGTTTACATTAAAAGTGGGGTCATCTGGACCCCCCAAGACAGGGCGCTGAACTTTTTTTCATCAATGATTTTTGAGTTTCACTAATGTCCATGACAGACATTAAATCCTGTCCACCTTTGTCATGGAAGAAATCACATATCAATATGTGGTTGGAGTCAACTGGACCCCAAAGAGAGCAGAAGGGTTTTAAATGTGAACAATGTGAATTTCTATCAGCTTTTCCTTATTCCAACTTAAACACGTGTGAATAACATCAACCAAAATAGAACCAGTTAGAATAAAATCTGCTCAAATGAAAGGTTGACATTTTCAATAAAACATCCAATATTGAAGGATTATTTAAATTTGTATTTAGATTTGTGAACGATCTAGGAGAGGAAATGAAAATACAGTTCAGCAGGACATTCATGAAATAAATATTGTACATTTTTCTGTTGAAATTGGTAATGTTACCTTTTATTATTTTAGTGTTTAAATATGTTTATTCGATTATTTTTTTCCCCCAACATAATTTCCACCTAAAAGACAAACAAACAAATAAACAAACAAAAACCCCTCCCCCCGCCGTCAACAATTACACAGTATAGTTGCATTGTTTTAATAAAATATATATGCAATATGTTTAAATACCCATAACTACATATACACAAATCCATACCCATATATATTTCTATAAATATATCCTATTACCCAGAAGTTGTGTATCACGCTCACGGTCCTGCCGCCATTTTGTCTGATATCACCGTGAAGAAGGTCTATAGCCTAAAAAATCGAGAGAAAAAAAAGCTAGCAGAATACCAATTTTTACACCGTTTCTTTTTAACTTAATTATGAATAATAAAAAGGCAGGAATATTATTCCAGAATAAATCAACTTAAACCTTAAATAACTTTCAATATTTTACTTTATAAAAATATAGTTATTTAAAATTATACAAGTTAGAAATGAGTGCAAGATAACATCAGGTCATTATTAACAATAAAATAAAATGATCTGGAGGGCCGGATAGAATTACCCAGAGGGCCGGATCCGGCCCCCGGGCCTTGACTTTGACACATTGGTCTACACCATGCAAAATCCTCTTTTTGAGCTTCAAATGGACAGTATTATACTGTTGATTCATCGCCCTAAACGACCCTAAATAATATTATGATCCATTCAAACTGAGGATTCCTCTTGTAAACCTGCGCTCTGAGCACCGGCCCCTCCCACACCCTCCAAACCAGCGGGTTCTCACATTGTGACGCAGACGAGTGAGAACACCCCCTTCCAGGAAGCGTCTGGGCTCCTTTCAGCCCGATTCTCGCCTAAGAAGCCCTGTAATGTCCTCAAACCATCTTTGTGTTCCTGTGACCTGCACAGCTCTGAGTACGAGGAGATCACCATCGACCCGGTGTGCAGCTGGAAGCCGGTTCCAGTCAAGCCGGACCTGCACGTGAAGGAAGAACCGGACGGCCCCGTTCTAAAGCGCTGCAGGACGCTCAGCCCCAGTCACATGGTCCTGCCCAGCGTCATGGAAATGATCGCGTCTCTTGGCCCCGGCCCGCCGTCCTCCTCCACGCCCACAGTGCCCACCTCAGCCTCCTCCTCGTCCCCGATGGGCTACTCCTCGTTACCAGCAGGGGGCAGCAACAGCAGCAACACACCTGATTACGCAGGTCCAGGTGAGTCACATGACTTCTTCGGTTTTTTATGAGAACCAGAAGCCCCAAGCAAAAATAAACTCACAACCGAATTTTGTTTACCCACGTTAACTGGCGTGTTTTAGTGCAATTACAATTGAGAACTAAAGATGTCTAATATAATACATCCAGCTCTACATCAGAGAAGAACATCAACTCATGGTTGAAGTCTTTAACCGTTATTTGTAATGGATTACTTCTGCTTCTTCATGTTGGGAGTGTGGGCATGTTGAAGCGATCTGTGATTGGCTGGTTTCACAGTCGCCAACAGGAAGTGTGCTAACAGCTGTGCAGCTAGCTCTGAAGGCATTTTCTGTAAACCTTCAGAATAAAAACAGTTTGTTTGCTGGTTTCAGTGGTTAAACTGTTGGGGGGTCATGGTGACATTGTTCATCCTTTGATGTTTTCTCCCCCCACCCCCCAGTTCCGTCCTTTCCTTTCTCTGACTTTGGTGGTCAAACTCCCGGCCTCGGTGGCGAGTTCTCCTCCCCTGGCCCCCCTCCTCTTTCTTACCAGTCTGAGCTCTCCAGCAGCCTCGTCACCCCGGACAAGCCCCCGCCTCACTCACTCTCCACGCAGGTACAGAAACTCCTCTTTGACGTGTGCAGCCTCCGTCACTGCATTGTTTCAGTTTTCCTCTCCCTCATTCTGGTTCTCCTCGTCCTCCTTCTTTGACCTTCTTGTTTTTGTGATACTTCGCTTCCTGTATATGCTCCGCCCCTTCTTTCCTATCTCTCTTTATTAATCGTGTCATTCTTCTCCTTCCTCCAACTCTCCATCGATTCCTTCACTGATCTCTTCTTAGATGTCTGGCCATTTAGACTCCATTTCCCATGGTGCCTCTCTCTCACAGCAGCAGTCTCAGAGTCTCCATGGCACCAGCAGCCAGATGATGCAGCGCAGCATCCAGAACCCTCGCCCCCAAGGAGACGCTTCCTTCGGGCTGGGGGGCTCAGCAGATGTTCCGGAGCCTTCTCTAGATGTGAGTATCCCCCGATTCTTACCCATAATCCCCTCTGGCTCCGGTTTCTGCATCGAACCAGAAGCTTTGTGGATGTTTCCTGCTCAGATTGTGTAATTGTTGGGTCAGAACCAGCTTGGCAGAAATGTTTGACATAAAGAAAAGTTTTGTTTCTGTTCTTGAAGTTCTGCTGCTGACCCGTCTTCTCTGCAGCTTCTGCCAGAACTCACCAACCCGGACGAGCTGCTGTCATACCTCGGGCCCCCTGACCTGCCGAGCCACGACAACAACGACCTGCTGTTGCTGTTCGAGGACAACTGAGCCCACAATGTGAAGGGCGTGGAGCCAGACGCCGCCATCACTAACAGACTATTCCTGCCGTGCAGTCGCAAGAAAGAAGGAGGAGAGCGTTGAAATATTCATGTGACGATGAACTCCATAGTGACTTTATCTCTGTGTTTTTTATTCTGTGTTTTGATCTTCATCTTCATTCCTGAGAGCGACTTCATCAGGAGTCTGATTGGAGTCGAGCTGTGTGATGTAGAAGCAGCGTGTGGTTCTTCAGAACCGGGGCGCTGCTGCTCCAAACGGTTCAGCCGTCATGTAGGAGGAGCTGAGGTCACGCTTCCACCCAGCCGCGGTTTCCCGCCACGATCACAGGCGAGCACAACAGTTACATCTGACCCGGTTACCGTGGTGACCAGCACAAAAGATGGTTTCAGGAGACGCAGGGAAGCTGAGACAGAACTCGAACCCAAATGAAGCCACTGGTTCTGGTCAGCTTTTAATGAATGTTTATGAATTAGTTTGTCCCAAAAATCTAAATCAGATGTGGCACACACCCACCTGTAGAAAACGGTTTCCAAGATGCGTTTTTAAATTGTGCAAAATGGCTTTTTAAACGGCTGTCTGAACTGAGTTTGATTCTGCAGCAGTTCTGCTCCTCCATCCGCCGTCATCACTGTCCGTGTCGCCACACACTTCCAGCCGATGGACTGTGAGGTGGAACGGTGGCGTCTTCAGCCACATGTCGACCTTCAGGAAGGCTCCGAGTCCCTGTTCATCCATCAGAATCTGCAGGAACACGGCTCGGTGGAAATTCTGTCCGCACTCAGCTGGAAGAGAGACGGGCACCGTGGCGACCCTCACACCTTCCTCCTCCTCATCGTCGTGCTTCTGTACGTTGTGAAGTGACCACAGAGTCCAGACTGTCGTGGTGCGTTCAGGTGTTCATCATGACTGTGTGATTCAGTAATAACATGGATAAAAAGAGTAATAACTTTGTAATTTAATAAACACACACTGGAAAGACTCACTGGCTCTGTGGGCTTTCTGTTCAGGTTGAACCTGACCTGCTGCTCAATTAGTGAGCTATTGTATCAATGACAGTGACTGTATATGAGAACTGGACCGAGCAAGCGTAATGTCGCCTCATCCGGCTCTGACCAGATTAAGTCAGTCGCCAATTTTAGGCGACATAGATTTATTGTAGCCAGAAATTGTCAGTCTAAGTCATTGTTTCTATGGCAACCACTCCCACCAATCAGGAGTGAGCTTGTTGGAAGGCCACACCCCTTCCACTGAAGTGTTGGACGTGAGACCACATGCTTTTATCGAGGCATCTGATTGGTCAGTTTAGAACTTCTGTCCCTCGTGTTCTCCTGTGGGGTCCAGATGACCCCCAGGGCGTTTCCTGGACCTGGAAACATGGGGGGGGGGGGGCTAAGCCCACCTCCTCACAGAAGACTGGGAGATTTATGGAGAGAAAAAAACCTTTTAATTCAAGTTTCTTGAGCATCATGGCACCTCGTTTAAAGACAAATACTGCAGTTTGTGCTTCAAAATACATTTATTTTCAAACTTCAACATGATGGTGTAAAGAATATCTCATACATCAGTATTGATCTTATAAGAAAGACAAATGATCACATTTGACACCACAATACTGTGTTTTGTTTTTTCCCTTACAACCACAAACATTTTTATAGAGAAACTTTCTAAATATTTCGTTGTGAAATAGTTGTATGCCTTCATGTAAATGCTTAAATAAATTAGATCAATATAAAATGCAGATTTAACAAAATGTGAGTACATCTATGGAAATGCAAAGAGACGCAACACGTCCTTCAACTGTGGTAGTGAGCATCTAAGTAAATCAAATGATCAAATCAAACGATCAAATCAAATGATCAAATCAAATGATCAAATCAAATGATCAAATCAAACGATCAAATCAAACGATCTGGGTCTCTGCGACGTTTGGCGCTCATGTCACCCAAACACTAAAGGGTTCACCTTCTTCTCTCCAGTTCACCACTCACACTCTCGTTTAGATTATTTATTAATCAGTAAATCTCTTCTAAAAGATGTTAAAAGCTCCAGCATTCATCCAATTGTTATCAGTGATCATGCACCAGTTTCTGTAAATATTGTCAGGGAAGCAGCAACACCTTCGGGTTCCACCTGGAGGTTTAATAACTCTCTGTTAAAAGATCAAGAGTTTATTGAATTCTTTAAAAAAGAGTGGGCAACCTTCTTAGAATTTAACAATACTCCTGACATCTCACCATGTGTTCTCTGGGAAGCAGCAAAGGCAGTGATGAGAGGGAAAATCATTTCTTATTCAACTTATAAAAAACGCAAAGAGAAAGCAGAATTAATAGAATTGGAAAATAAAATAAAAATAATGGAGACAGCTTATGCTGCTTCTGCAGAAGAACAGATTCTGGGAGATTTAAAAAAACTAAGGCTTCAGTTAAACGACATAATTAACAAACAAACACAATTCCAAATACAAAGACTTAGACTAGAAAGATTTGAAAACTCTAATAAATCTGGCAAATTTTTAGCTAATCAGCTTAAAATTAATAAAGAAAAATCCACAATAACATCTATTACTGATGAGTCAGGAAATGTCACTCATGACCCGATCAAAATTAATGAAACTTTTAAAGATTTTTATAAGAACTTATACACCTCAGAGATCAATCCATCAGAGCAAAGCATCAATTCATTTCTTAATAATGTAAACCTTCCCAGATTAACTGAAGATCAAATCAAAGACTTAGACTCGCCGCTCTCATCATCTGAACTTCATGATGCTCTGCTGCTTATGCCGAACAACAAAGCTCCGGGGCCGGATGGCTTTCCCGCTGAGTTTTACAAAGAATTCTGGGAACAGCTAGCAGAAACTTTTTATAAAATGGTTACATTTATAAAGGAAAATCAGTTACTTCCACCAAACATGAATTCAGCAAATATAATCCTTCTTCTCAAACCAGAGAAAGATCCCTCAACTCCTTCCAGCTATCGTCCCATCTCACTGATCAATGCAGACGTCAAAATTATCTGTAAAGCATTAGCACAGAGAATAGAAAAAATCACTCCCCACATAAAAGTGTCTAAATGGCTGCTTTACAATCATTAACACATAGATGCACACAGTAATCAGACCCACTGTTTGTCAAGACTATATGTTCCAGTAAGAGATTTTCTGTGGTGTGTTTTGGAATGAATTACTAAACCTAATTAGGAACAGAAACCTAAATATTTCAGAGGGTCTTATTCCTGCATCTTTCCTAACAATCCCAGTTTGTATTCCACCTTCAGGTGTGGCTTTCGGATCATTTCACTTTGAGCTGGATCTGCAAGAAGACCACAGAGATAGTTAGACTGATGTGAATATAGTCATTTGACTGTTTCTAGTTCAAGCCCTCACAGCCGAGGATGTCCTCAAAGCCGATGGTGTGATCGCTGCCTCGCAGTGTGTCGAAAGCCAAATCAGAACACCAGACGCTGGATCTAGAACACAAAAACCAAAGATGAGGATTAAAACGTTTTTACTTTGGTGCACCAGCACTAAAGTATGGTGGACCCACCTTCTCAAACACATTGCACTTTTACATGGTCACTTTCCTGTTTAAGTGTTTAAGTGCATGGACATACTCCTCTGTCACCCCTACAGCACACCTCACCACTGTCTTACAGCCCTCATACATGTCCTGCACTGCTCGGACATACTTCTCTGTCACTCCAGACTTCCTCATACAATACCATAGTTCCTCTCTGGGCACTCTGTCATAAGCTTTCTCCAGATCTACAAAGACACAGTGGAGCTCTTGTTGGGTAAATTACTTTTAAAAAGTAATTGATTACTTTACTTTAGTTACTGGGTGAAATTGTAATAAAATCACTTTACTCATTTAAAAAAGTAATTCACTACTCGTTTCTTGACTTTACTCTTTTCCGGTCATGTACAAATTCTCAAGAGAAAAACAGTTAGCATCAACAAGATCCTCTTGTCTATCATTGATCTTTATCTTTAAATGAGTGATCTTGTCCAAATTATGAACATGGTTGAAGACATAACCTGACTTCATTAGAAATCAGACATCAGTGTGAAGAATGACAAAGTTCAAACATCTGTGGTCCATGCCACTGATCAAAGAGAGATGTGGGGAAACTGACAAACCTAAATACATTCATCCATCCATCCATCCATCTTCTTAACCGCTTCGTCCCTTTCGGGGTCGCGGGGTGCTGGAGCCTATCCCGGCTGCTGATGGGCGAAGGCGGGGTACACCCTGGACAGGTCTCCAGTCTGTCTCAGGGCCTCAATCACACACACATCCACTCTCACATTCACACCTAGGGGCAATTTAGAGTCACCAATGAACCTATGAAGCATGTTTTTGGACGGTGGGAGGAAGCCGGAGTCCCCGGTGAAAACCCACACATGCACGGGGAGAACATGCACACTCCACACAGAAAGGTCCCAGCCGGGAGTCGAACCGGGGCCTTCTCGCTGTGAGGCAAGAGCGCTAACCACTGCGCCAAATACGTATATTAAATCTGAAACTGAGTCTTTTGAAAACATAACTGTTTAATGCCTCCAGCAGTTTCTTTCTCCTCCTCAAATACAAATAGTCATTCTGATGGTAAGGGTCGGTGCCAGTGATGACAATTCCAGGTCTTCTTGGAAAACTGGCTTCATCCCACTATAAAGAACCGTCTCTTTCAGCTTCCAAGCAGCTCTTCAGGTTGTTTTGTTGCTTAAATTGTCATCAAAAATATAAAACTTGTGCAAACAATAACCTACTAATACAAAAAACTGTTTTTATTTATGACATTAATTTTTTTATATGTAGATGCTTTTAATTATTAACCTCAGATAAAATGTAATAAGAATAATGATAACATGTTTTTTATTACATCTCAACTTTTGACTTGATAGATTTTCTCCTCTTTAATTTAAAGTGTTAAAGCTGAAACCTGTACTGTATCGGCTATGTGAGGGTGATGTTTTTTGACTTCACAAGTGCCTTTGATACAGTCCAGCCTCAGCTGCTGAAGGAGAAGCTCAAGAGGATGGGAGTGGATCCTGTTTTTGTTTGCTGGATCCACAACTATCTGACTTCAAGGTCACAATATGTCCGACTGGGTGACTGTGTATCTGGAGTATTGATGAGCAACACCGGCGCACCACAGGGAACTGTACTGTCACCTTTTTTCTTCACGCTTTACACTGCTGACTTTACTCATGCATCTGCGGCTTGTCATGTCCAAAAGTATTCGGACGACACCGCTATAGTGGCATGTGTAAAGGGAGGGGATGAGAGTGAGTACAGGGAGCTCATCACCAGATTTACCTCCTGGAGCAGGGAGAATGGTCTTCTGCTGAACACCTCAAAGACCAAGGAGATGATCATTGACTTTGGTAGGAAGCCCTCCCACCAACCAGTGATCATCAATGGAGAGAGGATCGAGGTGGTTGACTCCTACAAGTACTTGGGAGTGCACCTTGACCATAAACTGGACTGGACAGAGCAGGCTCGGGCTCTGTATAGGAAAGGACAGAGTAGGCTGTTTTTCCTAAGGAGGCTGAGGTCCTTTGATGTGTGTGCTGATATGTTGCTCCTCTTCTATCAGTCGGTTGTGGCAAGTGCTGTTTCTTTTGGGGTTGTATGTTGGGGTGGCAATATGACCAAAAGGGACTGCAATCGGCTGGACAAACTGATGAGGAGGTGTGCATCTGTGATCGGGAGGAGGGTGGACTCTGTGGGAACTGGCCTGCAGAAGAGGATGAAGGCTCTAAGCCGAAACATGCTGGGTAATCCCAGACATCCTCTACATAGCACAATGTCGGCACAGAGGAGCACACGGAGTAACAGGCTCCTTTCACTGCGCTGCAGGACTGAGCGCTTTAAGAACTCATTTGTCCCTTCAGCCATCAGGCTGTTTAACAAATCTGCCTGATATAAACTGGTATTTTATTTTATTTTATGAATCTGTTATTTTTATTGCTATTTATTGTGTGTGTTTGTGTGTGTTCTGTTCTGCTGCCGGACACATGAATTTCTCCCTTGGGAGATTAATAAAGTTCTATCTAAGTTCTTATTAAAGTTTAAGTTGATTTATTCTGGAATAATATTCCTGCCTCTTTATTATTCATAATTATGTTAAAAAGTTACAGTTGTAAAGTTTTTAAAATTATAATTCTCCTAGCTTTTTGAACTATTTTGGAGTTTAGCTAATATTTCAGCTACATGCTAGCTGTTTTGGCTAATTTAGGCTTTTTTTTGTGGCTATTTTGAAGCTTAGCTAATTTGGACCTACATTTTATCTAATATTCTAGCTGGCTATCAGCTTCAGTGATTTCAGCTATCAGTTTCAGCATCTTCAGAGGCCAGATTCAGCTTACAGCATTCACACTAGCATTATCACAGGTAATCCTGTATATCTAGTTCATAATTATGTTCAAAAGTTATGGTTTAAAAGTTTTAAAAATGTAGTTTTAGAGTGTTCAATAAATGTTTATCCTGTTCAGCCTGTGGCCCTAAGGTGTGTTTTGGATTTTGGCCCCCTGTGTGATTGAGTTTGACACTCCTGCTTTACTCAGAGGGCATGGCATGAATGTGTTGGGATGGTAGAGGGTTATCCTCTAAGTTTTTTTTTTATTTACTTCAAAATAAACATTGAAGTATGACATACAAAGTATTGATATTTTGTGTCCCACCCTTACATTGATGTGTGATCCTCCCATGACAAACGTGGACAAGATTTCATTTCTGCAACCGACACCAGTGAAGATAAAAATCCTTATGGATGACCCCACTCCCTACATTAATGTACCTAGGAAAGCACAAGGGCAGGTAAAGGAATCGTATCATCAACCACAAATTATGATTCAAATCAAATTGTCGTAAAAATGAATCGTCACACCCCAAAAAAGGTCATGCAGAACAAGAAACGAGAACAAACCCACTTCCTCAACTGATCCGATTGCTTAACCAAAGCCTGCATTTAGATGAAAGACTTTCCCTTTTGATTCAAGGTTTCAAACTAAACTGGTGGCTCTTTCTTCCCTGGGGGGTTAACACCTGCGCTAAAGCCTCCATGAAAGAAGGGGAAAGGTCACCGATCAATATCCAAAAACATGGAACGATCATTGATGTGGGGAAGAGGAAGAGGAAAAAAAAGAAAGGCCAATGAGAAATGTTGATTTGAATTTCAGAATTATGAAGAATGGGTGCATGTAAACCACTTCCTTCAGTAAGTACTGTGGAGTTGTCAATGCAGGAGTGGATCCGACAGAAGGTCACAAGAAGGCCTCAAGCCTGAGTCTCCCTATGCCGGTCCCCAGCCCGGATGAAACACAGGGTGATGGAAATTCGGCGTAAAACTCTCTGCAAAACCACCTGTGTGAAGCAGTGAACACTGATTTACTGTGGTGACCCAAGATGTTAACTTTAGCAGTATCCATCTGAACTGAACCTGGAGAAATCACATGGCCCAAAAATGTGGTTTTGGTGGCGTGAAACTCCCATTTTTCTGATTTGCAAAACAGCTGATTCTTCAGTAGACGCTGAAGAACCGCCCGGACGTGCTGCACATGGGTCTCAAAGTCTGGGGAAAAAATTAAAATGTCGTCCAAATACACAAACACGAACTTATTAATCATATCTCCAAGAACATCATTAATGAGACACTGGAAGACTGCAGGGGCACTCGTTAGGCCAAAAGGCATAACCAAATATTCAAAGTGTCCATTGGGGGTGTTGAAGGCCGTCTTCCACTCATCTCCCTCACGTATGCGCACCAGATGATACGCACTGCGAAGGTCTAGCTTGCTAAAAATATTTGCACCTTTCACTAGATCAAAGGCAGTGTGAAGCAGAGGGAGAGGGTAAGTATTACGGACAGAGATGTTGTTCAGTCCCCTGTAGTCAATGCAGGGACGCAAACCCCCATCACGTTTTCCGACAAAGAAAAATCCTGCTCCAGCTGGGGAGGAAGAAGGCCGTATGATGCCCGCTTGAAGGCTTTCGTGAAGATACTGCTCCATGGCTTCACGCTCAGGGGGATTGAGTGGGTAAAGGTGTCCCTTGGGTGGTTGGGTACCTGGGAGAAGGTCAATAGAACAGTCATATGGACGATGAGGAGGCAGAGACTTTGCTCGTGTCTTACAAAAGACTTCACCCAAATCGTGATAAACAGAGGGTACTTTGCTGAGGTCAGGTGACTCAAGGACATAAGTTCATTGTGGTTACCAGATACAGTCACTTTCACAGGTACAGTGCGTGCAGTCACTTTGTGTATTAAAGATCCATTTATTGCATTAATAAGTAGAGCTGAACTCAGAGTTTTAGTGGGGATCTTGAGTTTATCAACCACTTCTTGAGATATTAAATCTCCATCAGAGCCAGAGTCAATAAGAGTGTCAAACTCATCCTGTAGTTGATCATGTGACACCAGGAGGCTTGTAGGAGGTCGAGAGGGCAGAAAGGAGGCAGAGACACGGCTCACCAGTTGCCCTCTCACTGGGGAGCCCTGGTGTTTGATGAACAGCTTCTGATGAAATGGCCAGATTGCCCGCAGTAGAGACACAGACCACTCCTCATGCGTCTTTGACGCACAGCTGGCGTCAGTCGACCCAAACCCAGTTGCATGGGCTCTGATGAAGGGCTGGAGATTGGAGTAGGGCTGACACAGGATAGATTAGTAGGCACAGGGCCCACAGGCGCTGATGGAAGACCTGCTCCACGGGTGGTACTGGACCGCTCCTGCAGTCTCTCCCTCATACGTCGATCGATCCGTGTGGCTAGGTCGATTAACTCCTCCAAATCTTCTGGAAGCTCCCTCGCTGCAAGTTCATCCTTCAGGGGGCCGGATAACCCCTTGCAAAACACATCCACTAGGGCGTCTTCTGGCCAACGAGTGTTGGCAGCCAGGGTGCGGAACTCCACAGCAAAATTAGAAACAGAACGAGACCCCGGTGAGAGCTGGAGGAGCTGGGAAGCAGCTGCCCGATGAGGTGTAGATGGATTGAAAACAGTTAGTAGCTGGGAAGAGAAGGCTCTAAACGTGTTGCAATGGTGCGCCCCCCAGGACCATTCAGCCAAACCCCAGCGCTTTGCTCGGCCTGTCAAAAAACTCAAGGCATAGGCAACTTTGCTCTGCTCAGAAGGAAATTCACTGGGGTTGAAATCAAACTGTAGCTGACACGATGCAAGAAACGCTTGACAGTCATCAGCATTGTCACCAAACGGTTCAGGTGAACCCAGCCTTATTTGTCGTGGCATTGGAGAAGGCCTCTCTAAGTGTCTCAAGCGGTCATGAAGCTCCAGCATTATTTTGGGAGTATTTTTATTGAAACTAACTGGTAACATTTAAATATATAAAAAAAGAAAAATGTATGCATAGAACATGTGCAGGTGCACTACCGTGCCCTCTTTTCCTAAGGATTTATGACACCTTTTCCTTGGCGTACTGATGAATCGCATTTCAACAGTGTTCAGAACTCTGCTGCTTGGGTTCTCATAAGGCCAAGAACAAGGGCGGAGTGGGTAATCCGCAGAGTCGGGAGGATTCCCGGTGGGCCGGTTCATTCATGGGCCGGTCAGTCGCCGTCATGGAAAAATGATTCACGGTAGAACATGAATTAATCTTTTTAGAAATGTTTGTCGGTCCATTTAATAGACGACACCGTCAGTTTTGGAGCTACGATTTAACATAAACACCCTTTTAAATTCTCACAGTTGGTTGAGTCCACCAGAGTGCGCTTTACCAACATGTCTGGGCCGGACCATTGATGTGAATAACGTTCTATTTAGACGGTCTATGGGCCGGACAGAGAAGCGGCCGCGGGCCAGACGGATGATTAGTGAGTACAAATGTGTAGGAAGCGATAGTGGTTCTGGGAACGAGCGGTACGGGCGGCTAAATGCCTAAAAACATAGTGGCACGGGTTCAGCGCGAACACGGAGTCACTTTCTCCGCTGCTTCTCCGCGGTGGGGAGGGGCGGGGCTCCTCTCCACCTGCTCCACAGGTGAGAACACGCGGGAGGCAGAGCGGCTGCGAGTGAAAAGGTCCGAGCCATGTCTGTATTTTTGAAAAGTAGACGCAGACAGCGATCACGGAAACAGCAGTAACCTGTCCAAACACACCAAATTCTAGCGCAGTCGTGCTCAGCGTCTGACCGTCCAATGAGACGTACACACATGGAGCACGTGACTAAGTGTTGATTATCAAAGAAAAGTGCAGGGGCCCGTTCCTAGAAGCAGGTTCAACAATTTAGAGTTCAAACCTGAACTTAGAGTCACTGGACTCTAAATTCTCAAACTCAGGGTTTTCGGTTCCAGAACAGCTGAAAATGTTTGATTCAATCAACTTGAAGTTGTTAGAACTAGAATCAGGTGTGAGCGTCGCGACCATTAAAAGCCCTGATCAATGGAGCAAAGACAGCCTGATTCACCATGGCAACAGGAACAAACAGCTGAGTTTCATACTTCCGGCGGTGGAAATTGATAAGTTCCTTCAAGCATATGCGACTATAGGAGAACATTTTCATCAAGAAAAGCAACACAGCTGCAGCGGTAGAACAGAGAGAAAATATCTGCAGTTATTTGAATCACTTCTAATAATGAATAAATAATGTCAGGAAGGTTATTTTGTCTCTTGTTGAGTAAGGAATGGTTTTTGATCTGTTACTAATTTAATCCGTAATCTCCGGAATCGCATGAATGACCAGTTTGGTAACACCCCCCCATACACACAGATATCACTGCACGCTAAAAATAAACTGTAGCTGCCTGGAATATGTTTAAAAGCGTTTATTTAATTGTAATTCTCAAGACTTAAAAAATATTTGCCGAATTCTTTTTTTAAGCATAAAAATAATTTCCGTGACTGGGAATCAAACTCGCAAACTCCACGATGGAAAGCAGCGATGCTGACGACTGAGCTAATGTTTGACGCAAGTGACGGACGGTACATAAGTTTAGATGGTTTCCCGATGTTTGACATTCAATAATTTCTATTGTTAAGGGTTCAAAATAAGGAAAAGAAAACTGTATTTTTAATAGCGAGTCCCTGGAAAAACTCACTATTTATAATGTAAAAATGAAATAAAAATGAATCAGGAAACTGCAGTCAGTCGACTCGTGTCCTCCAAATCCTCTACCGACGTAAATAACATTTCCTCTGGATTAATCAGCCTCCTCTCTACATGATCCTCTATGAATGAACGTGTCATTTTGGTTTCTGCGTGGTGGAAACGTGACGTCTCTAATGTGAATGTTCTCTAAATGTTCATGAGGAACTCATATTTGAACATCTTTCACTTTAAAAAGGGGCGGAGACCACAGAGAACTCTAAGTTTCCTGAAGAAAACCTGCTACCGACCAGGTTTCGTTCACAGACTCAGTTACCATAGTGATTGATTCTGAGTTCAGCTTAACCTGCTTCTTGGAACGGGCTTGGTTTCGCCCACTTTCACGGGTTTGAGTTATCCCTCTTTCTGGAACCGAAAACTCAGAGTTTTACTGAATTTGGAGTTCACAAACTCAGAGTTCCAACAAAACCTGCTTCTTGAAACGGGCCCCTGGACATTTTGCTAAAAGGAGGAGGAATTAAAGATGGCAGCACTTTGAAAAACAATGATCCTGGAATATCAACAGGCTGAAAGCTCATAGGTTTCCTCAATTTGTTGTTGTTGTTGCCTCAACAATAACAAATTGTCTGACATAAAATATAAAATTAATTAAAGTTAATTTGAATTTGAACAATATGATTTTTTTTTATTTCCACATTTTGCTCTTTGAAGTGAGGCCATTTGATTTACTCTTCATGTTGGTTCTTAACTAGAGTTTTGTTTATTAGCTTATTTGTTTCCATCCATCCATCCATCTTCTTGACCGCTTCTTCCCTTTCGGGGTCGCGGAGGCGCCGGAGCCTATCCCGGCTACTGAAGGGCGAAGGCGGGGTACACCCTGGACAGGTCGCCAGTCTGTCGCAGGGCCACAATCACACACATCCACTCTCACATTCACACCTAGGGGCAATTTAGAGTCACCAATTCACCTATGAAGCATGTTTTTTTGGACGGTGGGAGGAAGCCGGAGTCCCCGGTGAAAACCCACGCATGCACGGGGAGAACATGCAAACTCCACACAGAAAGGTCCCAGCCGGGATTCGAACCGGGGCCTTCTCGCTGTGAGGCGAGAGCGCTAACCACTTGCGCCACCGTGCAGCCCGCTTATTTGTTTATTACCTTAAAATGTATGTAGTTATGGTAAAGACACATTAGTATTTATTGATATTAGGGATGTCCCGATCAGGTTTTTTTGGGCCCGATCCGATTCCGAGTCATTTGATTCTGTGTATCTGCCGATACCGAGTCCAGATCCGATACTTTTATAAGACATTTAAAACATGGATAAACTGAAGAAACACATTAGTGTTGTACCTTATTTATATTTCATTAACCTTTTTTATCATTAAAAACTTAAATAAAACACTTCTGTGAAATAGCTTTAATAAACAAGTAAAAATACAGCAAATATAAACTAGGAAAGAAATACAATTTGCTGTCAGTTTAAAGCGTTTTGAAAAGAGTTATTGATCCTGGAAGTTAGCTTTCTAGCTAGCTTTGTTTACATTAGCATTCTGCTTGAGCTGCTGCGTTTTCTGGTGATGACATTTTGTGATCTTTTCATGACATGCAGACTTGTAGTGGGGCATTTATCCGGAATGATAAGATGAAATGTTTTGTGCTTTTTAGTATTATTTATTGCTGCTTCTACATCTGAATTTCCCTGCGGGGATGAATAAAGTTGATCTTATCTTATCTTATCTTATCTTATCTTATCTTATCTTAAATATAAAGCTCTGATCATAAAGAAAATAATTAAAATATCCGATCCTGATCGGACAAAGGAGTCCGTTTCCGATCGAGTCCCCAACCACATGATCGGCCCCGATTTCCGATCACGTGATCGGAAATCGGGACATCCCTAATTGATAATGTTATTTTATTCTTAGAAAGGGTATAAAATTGATATATTGTGTTTTAAATTATTCTAAAAAAATATTTAGAAGAAAATAAAACAATACATTTGTGTTTAAAATAGTTATCATAAATTACAGAGGTCATATATTGATTATTGTAATGTTTACCGTTTTGCAATACTGTTGGTATCATGAATCACATTGTTTACTGAGTGACTCTGAGATTCTTAGCCCTAATACTGACACAATATAACGTTTTCACTGGTGGATACCCAGATATTGTGCTGACATTCACATTCTCATTCAGCTTTTATTTTCCCGAGTTTCATGTCAGAACCGTCTCCATTCTGAAGTTCATTAAAAACAGGCTGGAGCATGCTCAGTCTGCACCACTTGGAGGCATTTATGCTCATGTCAACAGAAAAATGAACTCTTCTATCCATTGACTTTGACAAAGTAACAAATAAGATTGAAGAAACTAGTTCAATTCTTATGTGGAGACTTACACTGTGGACTCTGGAGTTACTATGATGTTTTTTCAAATGTTCACAAAAAAAATCAATTTAGCCTTTCATTCACATTTTCATACAGAGAAATATTTCTGTTCAACCACACGTTTTTATTATAATTATGTGTTTGTTATTTATTAAAGTATAGTTTCTGATTTGTGAAAATGTGAAATAGGAGGATTTTATCGTATTTTTTGCTCACTGACCAGTTAAAACAGGTCCTGTTCAAAAACTACTGTACCTAGACAGTTCAAACCAGGATTAAATGATGCTTTAGATAGTAAAGAATACATAAAGTATATTCTCTGATTTGTGAAAGCTTTTATTGATTTGTGAAAATCAGTGTTGGGACTAACGCCGTTTAAGTATAACGGCGTTACTAACGGCGTTATAAATCAAGTAATTTAGTAATCTAACTAAT
>NC_050520.1:20421228-20425056 GCF_002922805.2 Oryzias melastigma
TGTTTAAATGATCAGACATAAAGTATTGTTACTGTGCTCCTAAATATTCTTGTTAGGATATACTTGTGTTATGTTGATACTTGGAACCGTTACTTTTATTTTTATACAAAGTTTGGTTTTATCTAAGTTTATTATTGTTGATATTTATATTTTGCGTATTGTTGTTAAAATTTTATAAAGACAATGTTAAAGCTGTGGTGTGATATAAATAAAGACAGCAGAGATTTTGTTACTTGACAGTTATTTATAATTGTTTATTGTTTTGCACTTTCAGTTTTTTAAGCCATTTTGTTTAATTATAGTTGTAGGTAAGATACTTGAAGTATGTTAATAGTTGAAACGTTTACCTTTTTTGTGTGAAGTTACATTTTTTATATACCACTTGTTGCAGTGTTTTGTGTGATAATTCTGACAAATAAATATTGAAAATTCTTTCCCTAAACCCTCTCTCATGTGTATCCTAAACTTAGACAATATGACTCCATTGGAAAACTATACCAGTATACTATTGTCGGTTATCATCTATTATTGAATGTAAATTATTTTTTTTATTTGTAACGCAGGAAAAAATACAAAATATTACCATATTTAAAGAGTAATTTAAAACGAGTTACTTTTCCAAGTAACTAATTACTTTGAAGATGCAGTAATTGAGTTACTAACTCAATTACTTTTTGGGAGAAGTAACTAGTAACTATAACTAATTACTTTTTTGAAGTGAGATGCCCAACACTGGTGAAAATGCTAAATTTGATGATTTTATCACATTTTTTTGTAATCTGACCATATAAAAATGCGTTCCTGTTCAAAAACTACAGCACCTACACAGCTCAAGCATGGATTAAATTATGCTTTGAATAATAAAGATTATGTCAAACATAGTCTCTGGTTTGTGAAAGTTTTTATTGATTTCTGAAAATGTGAAATATAATGATATTTATTGCATTTTCTGTACTCTGACCACATAAGAACAGGTCCTGTTCAAAAACTGCAAAAAGGTTTATTTTTAAATCTCCTAAAATTATATTAAAATTAATTTGCTTTTCTATGTTTAAGAGTGGCTGCACGGTGGCGCAGTGGTTAGCGCTCTTGCCTCACAGCGAGAAGGCCCCGGTTCGACTCCCGGCTGGGACCTTTCTGTGTGGAGTTTGCATGTTCTCCCCGTGCATGCGTGGGTTTTCACCGGGGACTCCGGCTTCCTCCCACCGTCCAAAAACATGCTTCATAGGTTAATTGGTGACTCTAAATTGCCCCTAGGTGTGAATGTGAGAGTGAATGTGTGTGTGATTGAGGCCCTGAGACAGACTGGAGACCTGTCCAGGGTAAACCCCGCCTTCACCCATCAGTAGCCGGGATAGGCTCCAGCACCCCGCGACCTCGGAAGGGACACAGCAGTCAGGAAGATGGATGGATGGATGTTTAAGAGTGGATGCCAACAAGATTCTTTTAAAGATTAGGATTCAAACACATTTCAAAATATGTAATTTTACAGTTTTACATAAGAAATATAAAAATCTGAAACATTACTAAACAGGCTCACTGAAATTGATATTTATGGATTATTTTAAGACTTTTGTCATGATATAAATCACAAGACGAGGATTTATGAAGAGCATAAAGTTTCAGACAGCTAAGACAGAAAGTGTTTGGGTGTAGAATATGTGAAATGGTGAAGTGTCTAAAAAAATTGAGTAATCAGAAAAAGAAGACCTAAATGCACAGTTAGAGGGGCCCATAAAAAGAGAGATTACATCTTAGAATAAATAATCCTGGATGACATTCGGCACCTAAATGCACAAAGAAACTGTTACAGAGTGTATATTTCAGTGAAACAATGAATCCGGGGAAGAGCTTCTGCTCCTCCAGCATTCAAACTATCCAGCACAAGTGGATCTACAGAAGTGGACGGAGGTATCATCAGGAGTCAGGAGGATGCGGTGTTGGCGGTGTTGGCGTCAACGACAAGCCTCCTGGTGGAGGAAGTGGAAAAGAAGAGGAGGAGTGAGACAAAGCCCTCCGCTACCCTGTATAGACTCTGTTCACGTGACGTCAGACGAAGTGGCGACAGGGCCCACAAAATGAAAAGTTACTTCCTGTGGTCGCATTTAGAACAGCAAAGCTGACAGCTGAACGCTGTTGGACACAATTTTACGTAAATAATAATAGGTAAACTTACCTATTTCAAAAGAAAAATGTACAATATTTATTTTATTAGAGTCCTGCTGTATTTTAATGTTCTGTCTTAGATCGTTCACAAATCTAAATACAAATCTGAATAATGCTTGAATATTGGATGTCCTTTCATTTGAGCAGCAGAGATTATTCTAATGGTTTCTATTTTGGCTGATGTTATTTCTGCGAATTTTCAGTGCAATCGAGCACAAAAGCCGATTGAAATTCATGTTGGCCACATTTAAACCTTCAGCAAAGACACACATCGCCTGTATGCATTTTAACCACTTTCCAGGAAAAATGTGCTTGTTGTTTTATGGAATATTTTTGGGCATAGTTATAAGTACTATTCAGAAGAATAATTAGATGTTAAGAGGAACATTCCTTGTTAAACTATTTTTCCACAGAAGTGAACACAACTTGAGGTAAGAATCCACAGCCTGACTGCATGTCCGTAATTAAAGGTGTGAAGTCTCCTGCTGGTTGGGATTCTTCAGTCTGCAGCTTTTCCTCCAGCCTCTTGATGGTCTCATTGATCTCCGTTTCACACATCCCTCAGTAATACATATACGTAAAATGAAGAGGAGATAGCTAGAGTCTGCTAAAACTCCACAGAGAAAAGAGACCAGAAAAACAGACAAAAGTATGCAAGTGATGAAACTTACTGACCAAGTAAAACATCATACTAAAGGGAAAGATTCCAAAGCAATCCTGATATTCGGCAAAAAGGAATATTATATGAAACAAGGCAGTACAAAGACCATGGTGGAATTCTAGGAAAAACACATCTATGGTCACAGCCAGACTAGGAATCTGTCTGAGCTGATCTATCTCCACAAAGAGCTTTAGGAGGTCCATGTGAAAAGCCTGACGTTTAAAAGAACTAAATAGGAATCTATAACACTGCATACATTTGAATGCTAGTTTCGGATTATCAATGTTCGATATTCACATTGTTGAGGTAACCACAGAGAGTGAAAGACCTGATCACCGGTCGAGTCGTTTGGAGTTCTGGCCTGTTCCACTTTAGATCCAGTCATGCTTTTGTTCTGTTTATACTTCTCTTCATTCTAAAATACTCAACATTAGACTGAAAAACTAGACAAATCCTACAAAAAGATTTCCAATCAGCACCACAGTTCTTTGTTTATTAGTCATGGTTCATTGACAAGCTGTTGATAAAATTTAAGTGTAACAACACAAACTAACAAAAAGCAGATATCTGCAATCATTTTATTAGAAAAGAAATCTCAACTTTCTTTTCATTGCAAATCTATTTCTTTATTTTTTTCTGAGTAAAAGTCATGATTTAGATTTAAATCTACAATTTAAAGTTGAATTCTCCCCTGGTGGTGATCCGAACATAAACACGTGTCCATATTTTCTGTCATGTTTCTCATCATGTGTCAGGTTTTGTTGAGGGTTAAAGTTCACACAGATTGTAATTGTTTAAAGATCAGTTCATGTTTTACACAACTGACATAAAAGACTTTTTAAATAATGGTTTTTGGGGTATTTTAGTTTCTTGATGTAGTTTCTTGCAGTTTTTGGGACATTCTCCGTGTTCTACATCTGTATCACCGTCTTTATCCACATGGTTTGTTTCACTTTGTTACAGATGAAGATGAAATGTCAAAGTGAAGAATTTTTATTTCT
>NC_050520.1:20425588-20432144 GCF_002922805.2 Oryzias melastigma
AAGAATTTAGCCTGAAACAACCAAAGCCTGTAAAACACGCAACAACATTAATAACAGAATGAATCATAAAATCTGATGTTTTCACTTTTTATTCTGAACTTTTAAAAGCCCCTTCTAATCAAGAAAAAATGCTCTGCTGAACAGCAATAGGCAGGAAACTGAATTTAAAGACAAAGTGTTTGGAGCAAAAAGGAAAAGAAGTGTAAAAATTAAGTTTGCATTGTTCTCATCGTGGTCCTGCAGCATTGCTGCAAGTTCATCCAAACATTTATCCATGCTAATCATTATCTCAATGCAGAGAAAAAGGAAACGATGAGAAACACTATCGTGAGTACCTGCAGAAGGAAAACACAGACATAGTTACATTGAAATGAAAGAATTGAGCATTTCTACAAATTGCATTTAAATCCAGGGCACTGGATAGTCCTTTATTATTCAGTCTTTTGGGGAATATGGAGTGAATTTGGACAAAACAATGTTGAAGCTTTTCTCAACAGTACTTTGAGCCCATAAATGATTAAAGATTTGAATCTCCATAGAGGTTTTTTTAGTGACATGTGTCTCCAGCCACTGTTCTTTACCCCATCCAGTAATACGAGTAGCAAACCAGACCCTTTCTGCACCTGATTGTTGGTGAAAGACTTTTAAAAAAATACAGACTTCTTTTCATAATTAAAGATCCATTAATAATTTATAATACAATAGTAAAAGAGTAATATAAAAATGCAAAAGCAATAAAAGAACAGTTAAAAGAGCAGCAAAAACGGTTAAAATACAGCATAATATAATGAATTGCAATTAAATTCAGGATAGATATGTCATGTGTTTCCCCTGAGCTGATTGCCACTCCTCCCTGATGGGTTACACCTGTGTCTTTTGGTTCTTTTTTCACTCCCCTTCCTGTATGTATATGAGTTTCTCCCCTCACTTCCTTGCAGGTTTGTCTTGTCACTTGATGCACCAAATCTTGTCTGCCATTTCAGGTTTAGTGTGGCTTATAGTTTTTGGACTTTGACTTTAAGAGACTAATCCCGTTTTTTTTCCAGCTTTGAGCTCTTCCTTAGTTTTTGGATTATTATATTATTAAAGACACTTTTTTTGGAGCTGATACCTGTCCTGCGATTGTGTCCACACACCAAACCCTGACAAGATAAGCTAGTTGAAATAAGTGAGTTTTGAGATTAGAAATAAAATCGGGGAGTGAGTCCATGTTCCGTAGGTTGGAAGGGAGAGAGTGCCATGCATACAAATGAGAATGCATTACACCAGAGGGGCGATATTTTGCAGGTTGATTTGAGTTTTGACCATAGACTGTAAAAATAATGGACTGAGCGAGCACTGAGGCCCCCCATTGGAAATGCATTACTTCCTCTCCTCGAAAGTAGGCCGCCACTTTCACCGTCAATTCCTGAAACGGATACCGCCATTTGCAAACAATCTTCAGCGATTGGTCTGAGTCATAGCTGAGTCATCGAATCTACAGGAAGTACTGTCGCCAATCAGGAGTGAGATTATTGCAACCGTCTGCCTCTTTCCACGCCTCGACCACGAGACCGCGGATGTAAACAGCTTCAATAACGGCGACTCGGGAGAATTGCTGCAACACACTCTCAGTAAAATACGTACATATTCCACGACTTTGCACTCTGAAATACCGTGTATAATATAAGCCAAACATGCTTTTTGCATGTATATGATGCGCAACGGTAGAGAATGGGTTGCGCCGGCGTACAATAAACACGACTTTTTAGGTTTTGTTTTGGTCACGTGGCCAGAAATCCTCCGGCTCTTTTCTAAATGACGTTGTTCCCGGTTAAGGTTAGGATTACGGTTATGGTTAGGGTTAGAAAAGCAAATTGTTCGTTTGTGGGGCTGTCTGTGATGCTCACGCCTCCACCAGGGGACGTGTCAAACCTGGAAAACAGACTTTAGCACGTTTAGGACCGCGCGTATTATATGCACGCAAAAACCGGTTTTGGTGTATATTATACACGGTATTTCCCAAATCGTGGCATATGTACGTATTTTACTGAGACTGGGCTGATTGTACAAGTCATTGTTGAAGCCTTTGAGGGAGAACCATTCCAACATTTGATTCTGTCAGCGGTCCTTTTGGATTTACTTACATTTATTCATTTTTGACGAGATAAAAGGAGCGTTTGGGTGACGCTGCTGACCCCCTCGCGCAGCAGCAGCCCGTCTCTTCACATTCGCGGCCAGGTTATAGTCTGATCAGATGCACGTGAGAAGCGCGTTCAGCGGTATTTAAAATAAATAACCATCCTAACAAGTGAACAGCTGGATCTTTTATCTGCTTAAAAATATGACCAGGTCCTTTCAAGTTTATCTCGCGCTCCGCAGACGGCTGCGTCTAATTCAGGCTGAAGCTGGAAAATTGAAGAAGATGAAACTTTGGTTGGTGATTTTATGCACATATATGCAACTTATAATTTATGAGCTACAATCAAAACAGTGAAAAAAAGAAAAACGAACGTTAAACAAACAAAAAAGTCCAAATCACATAACCTCAGAGTGAAATCTATTTCTACAGAGTAAATCCTCATCTAAAAATGTCGACAGCATGCTCCTCTTGTTGTTTTAAACTGCTGCATCGGTACATTCCATTGAGGAAAACAACAGTAGGACAATGATCAGTACATTGTTGAATTGTAAAGTAGGTGTTAAAGGTCTTCACCGACCCATTGATAAAGTCTGCTCCCATTGGCTACCCGTCATCTGTCAATCAAACCCCCCAGACGGTCGACGTCAGACCCACAAACGCTTATTGAGCATCTGATTGGTCAATTTATAACTCTAATAACTTGTGATAATGGAAAAAAATCTTTAAAAAAAATTAGGATTAGAAAAAAGAAGTTAATCAGAAAGCAGCAGAGGAAGAATCATTATTCTGACATATAAAATGACTGAGAAATAACTGTCTGTTTCCCAATGTAAGTCAATGGGACTTTGGCCTTTTTGCAACCCAGTGGTACTTCTTATTTGGAGGGGCTTGCTCTGTCCAGTTATTTTATATACAGTCAATGGTTACAATTATACAAACAGATCTGGAAAAACTAGAATGTGACTTTTCACTAGTAAATCATTACTGTCAGCTGATAAAGGAGAACTTCTAGAAAACATTTGAAGAAGATCTGAGTGAGTTTACTCAATAATGAACGTTTAGACTGATCTTGTCGTCTATTCAAAGTCAATGACAGCTTTAGACTTTTCACTATTTCCATGTTTTCTGTCAGGACCATCGATCTTTATGTTTATGGAGGATGATGGTGGTATTTGTATGTGTGTTAGACCTCAGATCAGACCAGACGACCTGCTGGTAATCAGATTACTAAGAGGAGTAAAATAAACTAACCAGGATTTCCTCAGTAGTGAGGATGGAAGAGTCCATCAGCGCTGAATCCTTGTCTGGTGGATGGACCGCAAAATGTAGTAGTAGTAAGTAGGAACCTTTATTTAACCAGATAACTATATCTCTTTTTCAAGGGTGACCTGGCCAAGAGGTTTGCAGCACACATCTCATAAATATGGTTACAGTGGAAGATAGGAATTTAGGGTATTTACAATATGAAATTTAGGTACAATAGAGTGACAGTGATTTTTTTTAGATAACATAGTAGGTAACAAAGTACAGTAGTTTGGAGAGTGCAAAGATTATATACAGCTTGACATTTATGAAGTACAATGATAGTAAGGCTAAATCTTTTTTACAGTGAACGTTAGAAACAGGAGCAGTTTTGTAGGGATTTTTTCTCTTTGTTACACAGAAAGAATTTGCTTGTGCTACTGTTTGTGAGCAGCAATAAATGATAGTGACGTCAGCATAAAGGTGATATGATGTATTTGGTAAATTATGAAACAAGTTGTTTATGTAAATAGAGAACAGAATGGGACCTGGGACTGAACCCTGCGGCACACCTTTCTTTCTTGTCTAACGGGCAAAAGAAGTAGAATCAGATATTTGAACACAGATTGTGACCTGTTTGACAGATAGTCAGCAAACCAAGCAGCTTATCAGAGATACTAATATTACTCATTATTTTTATCAGGAGACTATGATCCACAGTGTCAAATGCTTTGGAGAGGTCGATAAACAGTGCTACACGGTATCTTTTACAGTCAAGAGCCTGTATGTGTCGTATGAGATCGTCTGCACACAACCATGCATCAGGTATGTATTGTGTTTCCTATATAATAACCTATTTATTTATTTAAAAGTTTGAAATGTTGTTCATTGGTTGGACTTTGTAAAAAAGATTATTTGCATGACCTGGGAATTATATTTCTAATCATCAATACTGTTCGTTCAGTGAGGATTCGTGTCGCTTCGTTTCTTTTTTCGTGCGCAGCCCATATACAGTCTATGGCGCAGCCTCTGGTACGACGCTGAAGTTGGCAGTGGGCACGCGCACGAAACTGAATTTTCTTTATTTCCTTTTTGACCGCGCCCTCACCGCGAGAACCCGCACATTGAACCGATCGAGTCCGACTCGCGCGCGGTCATGTTACTAACCGAACGGCCAGAAGGGGTGGAGCTTGAACAAAAGTAGTCATTTGGTTTACCGCATTCGACCGGGCCGCTGTGAAACATAAATCAAATGCACCGTGACATGTAGCTTCATTTAAAAGGCTGGGTTTGGCAATCTAGATGCTGATTGGCCTGGAAAAGGCGTCAGGCAACCGTCCTTACGTGGGTGATTGGTTAACTCAGAATCTCGCCGCCCACCAGCAGCTTATATAAAAGTAACATTGTCGCCTCCATCTTTTTCCGGTTCTCCGCGGCCCGTTGTGTCTTGTCCTCCTGGTTCAGACGGTCCACATCTGCAGACATGAGCCGCCCAAAGGTCTTTTTCGACATCGCCATCGACGGCAACCCCACGGGCCGGATCGTGATGGAGGTAAATGCCCGCTGGTGCTGCACCGGCGGCGCCGTTCTTCCTCGTAGACGCTGAGCAGGTTTTCTGTCGATTTTCGCATTGCAGGCGCGCGGCCTGCTTTACTGTTTTGGCGCGAGGATGTGTGCACGTCCTTTGACGTTCTTCCAGCTAGCTGCATATCGCGAATGTCGTCCCAAATTAACCTCATTTCCGGGATATGCTGTAATCGTGTTGGTTGCCTGCTTGCAATCAGAATGCAGGCGCGCGCGCGCCGTCACGCGGAGGCTCCAGTCGCTTTAAGCGGCGAGTTAGCTAATGCTAACCCGCGCAACCGCGCGGCTCTTTGTTTCCGGGCGGTTAGGGTTTGAGTCCTAGAGCGGCACGTGGTTTTATCCTTGAGATTTTAATTCGTTAACCGTTATTTTATTTGGTTGTGATCCTAAGCGGATAAACTTTCGCGGCCTTGCAGTCGTTCTGGAAAGTTCCATAGCCCACGCGGTCTGTGGGGGAGGGGCGGTAAACCGGTTTGACTGCAGATGTGGAGATGGTCTCGCGTGAACTGCGGTGCCCACAGACGGCGGCAGTAATGCGTTTGCGCTCCAGTCTGCCGCCTCTCGTGGGCGTTTTCGATGACCGGGGGTGATGGACTCGGAGCCCAGGCCCTTCAGCACGTGCATGCGCGTCCGTGGCGCAGTGCCGTGCCCCACCCGGCGCACTCTGGAAATGTAAAACTATGGAATTCACGACTTGTGTTTTTTTTTCTTTTGACAAACTATTCAAAGTATTTATGAAATGCAGTGCAGATCAAAAACAGGCTACTTAACATAACTTTACAAAAACCGCCAGGAGGATAAATCAGAAAAACAAAAATAAGTCAATATTAAATTAATCTGTAAACCTGAAACAGATGAGTTTTAATTGCTTTTTTGTGTTCTTTTCTAAACAGCTTAGAGCTGACGTGGTGCCCAAGACTGCAGAGAACTTCCGTGCTCTGTGCACTGGCGAGAAGGGCTTTGGCTACAAGGGCAGCAGCTTCCACCGCATCATCCCTAGCTTCATGTGCCAGGTGAGCTCCCGCTGCAGAGCAGCTGGAAGCGAGTTTGGGGCGTTCTCCTGCAGGTATCTTTGTCTCTGACGCGCAGGGAGGTGACTTCACCAACCACAACGGAACTGGAGGAAAGTCCATCTATGGCAACAAGTTCGCCGATGAGAACTTCACACTGACGCACACTGGCCCTGGCATCCTGTCCATGGCAAACGCTGGTCCAAACACCAACGGGTCGCAGTTCTTCATCTGCACAGCAAAGACGGCATGGTATGAACACAACAATCTGGATTTTCTCAATCTCCAAACGAGTTTTCTGGCTTCAGTGTTAAGGTCTTAAAGTCAATTGTTTGTAGATGGTGGGTGCAAAAATGTCAATCTTTACCATACCTGCTCTGTCTGCAGGCTGGATGGCAAACATGTGGTGTTCGGCCAAGTGATTGAGGGCATTGATGTGGTGAAGAAGATGGAGGCCTGCGGCAGTCAGTCAGGAAAAACCAAGGGCAAGATCACCATTGCAGACTGCGGGCAGCTCTGAGTTCTTGCACTTAATCCTACCACGCCCTTCTAGCTACACCCTTGTTGACTCCGCCCCTCCACAATTTCAACATTCCTG
>NC_050520.1:20432320-20482644 GCF_002922805.2 Oryzias melastigma
ACAATGACATGGGTGATTATTAACTTTGTAACATGAAGTTTTTTTTTTTTTAAATCTAGACCACTCAGTTTTGCATTACTGACCTCTGCTGGTAATATGCTAGCATTGCAGCTTCTGTCATGGACTGCAGAAGATGCTGGTTCCCCCTCTTAACACACTGTCCTGGATGTTTTCCAAGTTGACCTGACACATGCTTGAATTTTCCATGGAGACTATGCTGAAACTTTTATTTATTTTTTTTTCTCTCTTTTCTCCTCCTCCTCCCCTGTTGGTGGTTGGGTCACATTTTGATGTGACCATGATTAAACATTTCACAAATCTTTGTTTTTGCAAATCTCTTGAATCCTATCTACTGCCTATTTTCAAGCAATGTGTTAAACTATCTTTGACAGTTACCTTTTGTTGGATTCAATGTTTCTAACTGCACTCACTTTCCACTTTATGATTCAACCATGTACTTTTAATACTGGAGGTATTTGCATTCTACTGCTGCAAATGAGTATTTGAACACCTGGGAAAATCTGTGTCGAAATTTGGTACACTAGCCAGTGTTTGCATGTAGACAGATCAAACATTTCCCATGGTTTATCTCCAGGTTTGTACACGCTACAGGAGAGACTTTGTCCCACTCCACACAGATCTTCTCTTGATCAGTCAGTTTTTAGGACTTGCTGAGAAACATGAAGTTTGAGCTCTCCAAAGATTTTCTATTGGGTTCATCGCTGAATGTGTGACGAATGTCGAATATGAAACTAACTTAACCACACTGCTGTCAGGTCTCTGCAGTACCCGGCGTCTCTTCTTCTCTGGTGTTCTGGAGTAACCCGACCATAATGTTGGATACGGATTTTCCTCGGTGTGTACTTTATCCATAAAATGAAAGATTTAAAATTCTCAGCCACATCCTTCTGACTGTATCCTCGCCCGGTAGACGGTAAAATCTGTACCGAGGAGGGCAGCTGCACTCACTCCCTCTTCGTTAGCGGTCAATGTTCACAAAACGCTCCACAAATTTAATTTAGTTTGGTTGTTAGTACAACCACGAGCTGAAAACATGCACCTGAACTGCTTAAAGACATTTTTGAAAACTTTGAGGGATTAAGTAAAACACGCTTTTAACGTTTGTATGCACCGCTAAAGCTAACAAAACCGCCACTTTCAGTGGAAACAAATAGCGCCGTGTAACTTCCGGTTGCTATGCCGGAAGTTGCACCTATAATCCATTTTACATGAGATTCCCCAGGAATAAGGTCAATAGAACCACTCCTTGGTTCTCCTGAATGTGTGCTTCAGGTCATTGTCATGTTGGAAGACACGACCATCTTCAACGCTCAGAGGGAAGAAAGTTGTTCCCCAAAGTCTCCCAATACACGGCCACAGTCATCTCCTTAATACAGTGTAGGCGACCAGTACCATGTGCAGGAAACACCCACATAGCATGATGCCACCACCCCCGTGCTTCACAGTAGGAATGGTGTTCCCATGATCCTCTGGATCATACAAACCTAAGATGGGTCTGGACATGTGTTGGACTCAGCAGGGGAACCTTCTGTATCATGGATGATTTTAAACCATGATGTCTTGGTGTATCACCCGCAGTAACCATGGAAACGGTGGTCCCCGCTCTTTTCATTGACCAGTTCCTCTCGTGTAGTTCCGGGCTGAGTCCTCTCCTTAGGATCGAGACACCACCAGGTGAGATCTGTCATGGAGCCCCAGGTCTGAGTGAGATTGCCAGTCATGTTTATCTTCTTCCGTTTTCTAATTATTGCTCTAACAGAGGACCTTTTTCACCAAGCTGCTTGGCAATTGCCCCATTGTTCTTTCCAGTCATGTAGTGGTGTCTTCAGACAGCTCTTTGGTCTTAGCTGTGTTAGTGGTTGGAGTCTTACTGATTGTATGGGGTGGACAGGTGTCTTTCTGCAGCTAACTACCTCAAACAGGTGCTTCTAATTTAGGATAAGTGGAGGTGGACTATTAACAGGTCTGTGTGGGTCAGAATGAGCTGATAGATGTTCAGATACTTATTTGCAGCTGTAGCATACAAATATGTTATTTAGAAAAAAATCATACAATGTGATTTCCAAATTAACTTTTTAGATTGTGTCTCACAGTGGACATGCACCTAAGATGAAAATGTCAGACCGCTCCATGATTTAAGAGAGGGAGAACTTGCAAAATCAGAGTGTCTAAGAACTTATTTCTCACTGTTGGTACTTATTAATATACTTAGTAAGATTATTAACAACTAAAGTGAAACTATTGTCTACAAAGGCCATATTGATAAAGTGCTTACAACCTTAACAAATGTATTAACTAACTTTATCAATATCATAATGAGGGTTTTGCAGCACCTTATAAGTGTTACCGAAAATACCTCCCAAACCATGACACCACCACCACCAGCCGGAACAATTGATAAACAGCAGGATGATCCATGATTTCATGTTGTTGATATCAAATTCTGACCATCTGAATGTAGCAGAAATAGAGACTCATCAGACTCCAGACGTTTTTCCATCTTCTGTTATCCAGTTTTGTTGAGTCTGTGTGAATTGTAGCCTCAGTTTCCTGTTCTCAGCTGACAGCAGTGATACCTGGTGTGTTCTTCTGCTGCTGTAGTTCATCTGTATCAAGGTTTTTGAGTGTTCAGAGATGTTCTTCTGCAGACCTCGGTTGTAACCAGTGATTATGTGAGTTCCTGTTGTCTTTCTATCAGCTGGAACCAGTCTGAACATTCTCCTCTGACTAAAGTTAGGGAATAAAGTTATGCTTGATTAGTTATTGAATAAATCAGTGTTTGAATAGATATGCACAATTTTCCAAAGTTTTTTTTTCTATTTTTTTTTTTTTTTTTTACCATTCATCATCACAAAAATGAAGTAAAAAAGAAATTTTGGAACTCACACACTTACTCTACGTAAAAGGTAACCAATGGATGTTGACCTCTATAAGTGGGGCTTTAAAAGTGCTGTTTGTTGGTCATTGCCAAATTTTTTGACACATTGAAAAAAAACTTGTTTATTTCCTCAAAGTACAGTCAAAAGCTATCTGTGTGCTGCCCCCGACAGGTTGAATTGAGGTATTGCAGTTGCATTTTGTGAATGGTCAGGTGTAAGTCCCAGAAGTTCTCCATAATCATGCACTGCAACTCCAGTATAAAAGCCCCGCCCATCTTTGGTTCTACGACTGTAACTCCCCCGCTCAATTGCCTCCACGCCCTCTTTTCAGCATTTTTTTTTAAATCTGGACTGAGAATGGAGTCAGCCTCCAACTGCCCTGTTTGGTTACCCTATAATTTTTGAAAAGTTGTCTCCCTTTGTTGACTAGCAGTGTTTTTTGTTTTTCTCATGAGGATGTAATATAATGCTGTAATCTGGCCTTCAAATCCCCAACTCTGCCCCTGGGAAGTATGCAGCTCGATTCGTCTCTCCTTCAGTTTCTATTGTGAATAGGGTTGGGCACCGAAGTTCGGTTCCAAGTAGGAACCGTTATGATTTGCGCGGTTCTACCGAAACCGAAAGATGCGGCTGCAAACGGTGCCGGATTTCGGTTCCAAATTTCATTGAAGTTTCATTTGTCTGTGGACATGTCAATCACTTGTACTCCCTTCTGATTTTTTACGATTCAGCCTATCTATTTACTTTCTTGTGTTCGTGGGCGGGCTCATATAAAACCGCCGAGATGGTCGGCTTCCGCAACGTCGGTGGGCGGGACTTTCGCTGTGAATAGTGGAGTTTCTGCAATTTTTAAACAACGCTGGAGCCCCATCCCAAAATGAAACAATGAATCGTTTCCTCCTTGTTGGGCTGCTAATAGCAGAAAGCTGGGCTCGGCTCCGCCCACCACCACAGCGGGTCGTCATCATCTGCTGCGCTTTGCAGCCGTGTGATTGACATTTATCTTCCGCCTTATTTTATTGAAATAAAATATTGCTTTTGCCCAAAAACAACTGCAAATAAATGCCACATTCCTGATTTAATTTAATAAAATGTCAGGCTAAAATTTCAAGGACGTTTAAGTTTATTTAAGACGGAGTTTTATATTATGCTTTATATTACGTGCGCACAGCTGCACGGCAGGAGGGAGTCTGCGCTTGTTTGAAGCCGTTCTGCTTTGGGTTTAGGAAGATAAAGGCATTATTTTTTATTACTGAAGTACCGCAATAAGCACCGAAAGGGAACCGAAACCGAAACAAAAGAACCGCGGTAGAACCGGAACCGCATCAGAACCCATCGGTGCCCAACCCTAATTGTGAATCAGGAATTCTGTGAGCGGTTGAGAAGGTCTTCATGTTTTCAGCATGCATCACCTCTGGGCAACCAACAGGAGGTTAACTGAACTCAAACTTATCAGGTGTTCTGGAACAGACATGGTCAGTGTCGGCAGGTGTGGAGTTATTGAACCTCATGCTCAGGGTTTACCAAATGACACGGTTGACTGAATTGGGTTCATTTGGTTGGAGGTGAAAGTAAAGTTCGGGTGACGTCACACTCATTGATAGTCAAAATGACAGGCTGAAACTATGGGGTCACATCTCCACCAAATATCTCTCACGAGCATATATCAAACTCCACGCACGCAATCAATGTCCCACGGGACAGTCTCTGAGCCTGCTCCTCTACTCCTCCGTGCTCCTGGAGACTTTTGGAGGACCTAACTGCTAAAATGCCCACTAAAACAAACAGTGAGAAGTGTTCTGTTATCTAGCAACCTCCAGTGGCCGTTTGCTGAACTGCAAACACCTAAAGCACGTGTCAAAGTCCAGACCCGGCCCGGGTAATTCTATCCAGCCTTCCATCCATCCATCTTCCTGACCGCTTTGTCCCTTTCGGGGTCACGGGGGTGCCGGAGCCTAACCCGGCTACTGAAGGGCGAAGGCGGGGTACACCCTGGACAGGTCTCCAGTCTGTCTCAGGGCCTCAATCACACACATCCACACCTAGGGACAATTTAGAGTCATCAATTAACCTATGAAGCATGTTTTTGGACGGTGGGAGGAAGCCGGAGTCCCCGGTGAAAACCCACGCATGCACAGGGAGAACATGCAAACTCCACACAGAAAGGTCCCAGCCGGGAGTCGAACCGGGGCCTTCTCGCTGTGAGGCGAGAGCGCTAACCACTGGACCACCGTGCAGCCCCAGAATGTACCATTCCAGCCTTCCAGGTCATTTTATTATTATCAACGGCCCGATGTTATCTTGAACTCATTTCTAACTTGTATCATTTTGACAAAACATATTTTTATGGAGAGTAAAATATTGAAAGTTGTTTAAGGTTTAAGTTGATTCATTCTGGAATAATATTCCTGCCTGTTTTTATTCATAGTAATGATAAAAAGTTAAATTTTTAAGGTTTTAAAAAAGTGGTTTTAGTGTTCTTAATAAATGTTTATCCTGTTCGGCTCGCGACCTGTAGTGTGTTTTGGATTTTGGCCCCTTGTGAGTTGGACATGCCTGGCCTAAGGGAACGAGAAGGTGAGGGCTTAGAACTATGCCATGTGGAACTAATGCCATGATGGATTTAGTGTATCCCAGTCAATCAAACTCTCCACATCATCAACTTGCGTTGCGTTTATTTTGACATTTTTTTCTAGAAATAAACAACAGAGGGAGAACATGTCTCTGTCTTATCTAAACATTTACTCTGAGCTACATTAAATAAAGGCAGTGGGGTCAGTAGTGATGTCAGCAGTTCCACTCTGCCGTCCTCCTCTTTTTCCCAGAGTGCCTTGTGTTCCTCTTCCCCTTTGAGGGCGTGGGCTCACACACCCCCTGGCGTTTGTGTTTCCCCGCTCCTGCCGGGCGGGTGGAGCAAGTGAGACCAGCAGCGCAGGCGCAGCGACCCAGGTTCCTCTTCAGCTTGGTGGTGGTCCGCAGCAGACAGGCGTCGCCCTCCAGTGGAATCCTCTGGCAGCGCTTTCCGGTCAGGTATCGAACGCAGCACAGACCCTCTGCGCAGTCTCCGGAGCGCACGCAGGCCGCCATCTCTGCCCCTGAAACCCAACCACGTCAGTTCGCTGTCAGCTGCTGTGCATTCTGGGAGTTCACGCTCAGAGCTCACCTTTGGTTCTGTTGAAACTGTGCACCTGTCTGTCCTCGTCTCTGTTGACATGCGTGTCCACCGGCCCGGCATGTGGCGACGGCCTCCTCTGAGCTCTGTTGCTGCAGCCTCCTCTCTGAAAAACAGTTTTGAGGGTCAGTCTGTGGCAGGGGTCTCCAAACTGGCCCGCGGGCCGGATCCAGCCCTCTACCACATTTGGCATGGCCCCCCAAACGGTTTTTAGACAGTTTTTTTTTTTTGTTTTTTAGGCAAATTTGTAAATTAACCAGTTATATGCTAGCTGCTTTGGATTATTTATGCTTTTTCAGTTTTGTAGGCTAATTTGGAGTTTAGCTAATATTTCAGCTACATGCCAGGTATTTTGGCCAATTTAGGCTTTTTTCCCATGTTTTAGGCTAATTTGGAGTTTAACTACTATTTTAGCTTCATGCTAGCTGTTTTTGCTATATTAAACATTTTTTCAATTTTTTAGGATAATTTGTTATTTAGGCAATATTTTACTTATATTCTAGCTGTTTTGACTAATTTATGCTTTCTTCTGTTTTTTTAGGCTAATTTGGAGTTTAGCTATTATTTTAGCTAGCTACTTTTGCTAAATTAGATATTTTCCTGGTTTTCAATTTAATTTGAATTTAACTTATACTTCAGTTAAATGCTAGCTGTTTTGGCCAAATTAGAGATTGTTTCAGTTTTCTAGGCTAATTTGGGATTTAGCAAATATTTCAGCTGCATACTGGCTGCTTTAGCTAATTTAGGCTTTTCTAATTTTTTAGGGTAATTTGTCATTTAGCTAATATTTCAGCTACATGCTTACTGTTTTGGGTAATTTTGGCTTTTTTCCTTTCCGTCAGCTAATTTGGCACTTGGCTAAGGTTTTAATCGCTATCAGCTTCAACTTTTTTTAGCTATCAACTTGAGTATTTTCAGTTTCAGTATTTTCAACTATGAATTTTAGCATCTTCAGCTATTAATCTATCACAGGTAATGCTATATATCTAGTTTTTAAAATGTTTTACCATTATATTTTTCTGCGAAAATTACAAAAATTAATTACATTTGGCTATGTGTGGCATTCTGGAAAACCGTAAATGTTTACGTTTAGACTGTGATTGTTACACTTTTTCTGTTAGCCTACAAACCGGCCCCACATCAGAGAAGAAAACAGTTATGTGGCCCCCACAAGAAAAAGTTTGGGGACCCCTGCTCTATGGAATTAATTGAAACCCGAATGATTCCTGATAAGCTCAGCATGGATGGCTAAAGGAGAATAAAGGGATTGTTGGATTCCAAGTGAAAGTTAAAGGATCAGAGGTCATCCTCTAAATCTTTAACATAGTGTAACTTTTCCAGCATTAAAACAATCAATGTTATTCCAGTAGATTCTGAAGATTCTGGAATGACGTTGATCGTGGTAACAATATTACAGTGAATCAAAGAACATAAACATTTGAACTAAAGGGTTAATGAAAAGGTAATTAGCTTTATGCTAATATGCTAGCTAAAGAAGCTAAAATCTGACACACTTCGTCAGATCTAACACATTTACTGAGGTTTTTACTTTGACCTGGAGCCACTGACTGTATACGGTTCCAATTATTCAAATTGAGAAAAAAGATAATTATTTTAGTTGATAGAAATTAACATATTTTGAACAAATATTTATATTTATTCAAATTTTAATTTCAAATGTATTAAAAGAGCCCTGCGACAGACTGGAGACCTGTCCAGGGTGTACCTTGCTTTCGCCCATCAGCAGCCGGGTTAGGCTCCGGCACCCCGAAAGGGAAGAAGAGGATAAGAAAATGGATGGATGGATGGATTAAAAGAAAAAACACCGGGGAGGAGGAGGAGCAGCTCGGATTTAAAGTCACAGCAGTCAACAAGCTTTTGCCTTCTCGCCCCGATGGCTTTTCGTAGAAGATCGTGAAAAAACGATCTCTCAAAAATGACAGATCGTCAGCTTTGGAGATCGTAAGGTGATTTTATATCGTCACATCGCCCACCCCTAGTTCCAAACAGGAAGTAGCTGCTAGCTCCAAGAAGCCAAAATCCCACATTACTCAGGTTGTGTCCAAAATCCCTCCCTAACCCCTGACTACTAAAAACTAAATAGTGCGGGACTATAGTGTCCTGGATTAGGCAATTCAGACACAATGTTCACTACTTTTCTTTCATTTTTCCAGTTGATTTCACAAAGTCAAAATCGAGTCAATGCTAACATTTCACGATGTTTATTTATGCCTCCACTGTGTTCTGATGGTGAAAATGTGGATGGTTTATTTAAAAATTACACTTAAACATGTTTTTTTGTTCGAAATTGTTCAACCGCAATGCATTGTGGTCTATATCGCCAATCTAGTGAGCATCGATTCACACTAATTTTTCGCAAAGACTTCTGGGAAATTTCTAGTGCACTCGATTTGGAATTAGTAGATTTGGACAGCACTAGAAAATGGCGAACGCACTATGTGTGCATGGGGGGAATTCGGACACCGCTTCAGTCATTTTATTGGTCAGAATAACCATTCTTTCTCTGGTACCGGTTTTTTATTTATTTTTACTTGGTACATATTATTCTGTAGTGAAATTTACTTAAGTTATAAACCGACCAATCAGATGTCTCGGTGGTCTCATGATGAACTTCTAAAATGTTTGACAGATCCCCCCGAGCAGCTTTTCAGCTGGTGGGGGTGTGACCTTCAAAAATACAACCAATTGGTGAGACTGGTTGCCATAGAAACATTGATCCAGACCGACAATCTCAGCTTTCTGACGCTGTCTGGCTCCAACATGGTGGCGTCTATAATTGTGACTGAATTGACTTCATCTGGTTAAATAATTTTCTATGGGACTCATTCAGTCCAGTTCTCCCACCATACTCTCTAAATGCTGAAAAATTACATAGTGCCCTGGATTTTAAGACAAATTTGGAGTCCGTGTTCACTACTTTATTATATTTTTAAATGTCGTCACAGAGTTCACAAAGTTAGAGCTGAATACATTTGAGAATTTTATAGTCTATGAATTTGTCAATCGTGTAAGCATTGATGGAGACTCATTTTACACAGAGACTTCTGGGAAATTTCTAGGGCACTAGATTTTAGAAATGTATATTCGGACAGCTCTACAATACGGCGATCACACTTTCTAGTGAACTATAGAGGGCAAGGGTGTCAAACTCAATCGCACAGGGGGCCAAAATCCAAAACACATCTTAGGTCGCGGGCTAAAAAGGATAAACATTTATCGAACTCTGAAACAAATGACTCTAAAACACATTTTTAAAACCTTAAAACATGCACTGTGGGACGTGGCCAGAACTGGTACCCTAAGCCTAGCCTGGTCCGCATCTGGTACTTGTCCGGAACCGGTACTGGTCTGTGCTTGATACAGACTATCAGATTAAGGTTAGGGTAGCGGCGTGCTCCATATGGTTCAGGAGCTTTGATTTAATTGGATGTCAGAAAACGGCGAGTTAGGAACACCCAAAAGGTCAATTTTTTGATGTGGAGGGGTTCTTAACCATGCATCAAAATGTGACCATTTGGGAGTGAGGATGTGTTGCACTATGTTTCCAGTTCAAGATAACTTTGGGCCGTTAATAACAAAAACATAAAATGATCTGGATAGAATCACCCAGCGGGCGGGATACGGCCCCCGGGCCTCGACCCTGACACTCGTGATGTTATTATTCATCTTTTTGTTTCTTCTAAACAAACATATTTAAAAGGATCCCTCTACTGTAAAAATGTCGTTTGACAACATTATTGAAGGTGACAATCAAAGGTTGTAGTTTTCAAAGATTTCCTTTTATGTGAGATTATGTAAGTAAGAGAAAAAAAGTCTAAACTATTTGACAGATAAAAATAAAACATTTTATAAATAATTTAAAAAATAATTTAAAATACGTTAAAAAGTAGTAAAATACATACAAATATTGCAATTCTAAGTGTTAGAATGTCCTGATTGCTTTTGATATCTTTGGCCTTGGCAGGGAAGCCTGTGACGTCAGCAAACACATTTACCGCCATAGACATTGGTGTTAGTGGTGGAGCCTCACGTCTGTGGAGGTTTGAGTTTAAAACCAAAATCAACCTCCAAACCGATGCAGGTCAACCTCCACTGACGTTTGTCCTCACAGATTTAAAACGAGGTTTCAGAGCTTCATTCGACTCATTTTAGTGTCGTAGAAAACGTTTCGGTGGCATGCAGGATTAATCATATTGAAAAAGGGAACATTCTGTTTTCATATGCAGGTAGAAATACTGTTCACACATTTTAGGACAGAAGGAAGAAATGACCCATTCTGTAGTTTAAGTAACCTTCACAGATTCAACAGTCTTTCCAGACTCTTCATCCAGATGACTGAATACAATCTTCTGAAAGTTCACCATCTGAGTACTCCTCCAGCCTGGAGCATTTTAACTTTACAATATATAATATATAACAAGCAAACGTCAAGTATTCACTTTTAGCACAGACCAAGAATACTTGTATTATACTTAAATAGACTACCTTTTGCTAAGAGATGACAAACTTTTGTCAATAAAAAACAAAATAATCCAGCACAATGAAATAAAACAGTATTTTTTTCTGAACTAATAAAGTAAAGACATCAAGTAAGAAGGTAAAGGAAGAAACGTTTGCCAAACCAGAAAAGAAAGAAATGATGTTCCACATCAAAGCAACAGAAAACACCTTAATCTGCTCTCACCGTGAGCTCGGAGCTCTGCAGCGTCGCCTCTTTGGAGGACCTGATGATGTTAGAGTCCAGAGCCAGACCCCAGACCACAGACACACACAGAACACTGCGCCACAGCCACATCTTCCAGTCTCTCAGCTCAGTCTCTTGGGCAGAATTTTACTTCATCAGATGCAAAGAAATAAAGCAAAATGATGTGAAAAACTTCAATCCGTTGGAAGTTTCTCAGTGTGTCCTGAAACAGAGAAGCACAGAGAAAGCGTCTTCTTCAGGTTTTCAGATGTAGATTGTCTGTGATCAGCTCAGTCGTCTGCATGCTGCCTTCAGGAGCGCTGGGATTTTATAGCCTCGCTTCTCTCTGATCATCCTCTCTCTGAGACCTGCGCCTCAGAAGTTTTGAAGGAGTGTTTGAAGCTCGACCGCATCAGTCGGCAGAGGCAGTGCCGCCTTCCCTTCCTTCCCGGAAGCCCCCACTGCCTCAGGTGAGGCGGGACGTTTGATACCTGATACCGCAGAGACCACAGAGAGATTAAAACACACCTGGTAAGCTGAGACAGGTAGAGCTGTCTGAGGAGCTGCAGCGCAGCCTGTTTGAAGGTGTGTGTGGTTTCACTTCATGTGGTTTGAAAGGTCACAATAAAGGTTCATTAGAGCTGAAGGTGCGTCTCTCAGGCGGGCGGATGTGCAAGCGTTTACAGGTGATTAAAGCTGATTTAACACGTGATGACAACAAAACAGATTAATCAGGTGAATCGCAGCCGGGCCTGGTTCCAAGAACCAGGACCTGAAAAAGAGTCTCACAAAGTTAAAACAGAGCAAAGGAAACTGAGAAAAACAATGTTTTTTTTAATGAAAAAGAGAATTCATTAGTTGATTTAGTCTATGTGGCAGTGACCAATAAAAGAAAAGATGCTTTCTACCGGGCCACATTGGCATGCCTCAGACACACAAATGAATGAAGAATTAAAATGAACAATAAAACAGGGCAATGCAATCACATAAAAGGTTCAATAATTTCATAATAAAAACCAAGAGGGAGGAAAATTCAGTAATACCACACTGATCATTAGACGTGGACCTTGTTGTTCTGCTCAGGGCAAAGCTTTTGAGAGGAGGAGCCAGATTATTTATGATCATGAACAGTAGGGCTGGGCGTCGATTATAATTTCCAGAGACAATTCGATTCACAAGAGCCTGAATCGATGCGATTACTATTTTTTTCATCCATTCATTTTCCTGACCGCTTCTTCCCTTTCGGGGTCGCGGGGGTGCCGGAGCCTATCCCGGCTACTGATGGGCGAAGGCGGGGTTCACCCTGGACAGGTCGCCAGTCTGTCTCAGGGCCTCAATCACACACACATTCACTCTCACATTCACACACATTCACTACTACATGATTTGAATATATTTATATTAATCTGATCCAGTTCACATACTGTAAATGTATCAGTGAAATAATGAGATTGTTAATATCATCCAGTGTTACATGGATTCTCTAAAGGAGAAGTTCTAATAAAAATGTTCATTAACATTGTAAACATTGTTCTGCTTCTCCTGGAGGTGTTTCAGTTTGACCACTAGGTGGTGATCACGCTATAGGATTACACCTTAAGCTAGCGGACTTTAGGTTTATGTGCTAAATCAATTTATATATTTTATGAATCGATTATTGATCTATTAAGCTTAAATCAATTTTATTAACCCAGCCCTAATGACCAGCAGCTGTATTTCTTTCCAGAACCATAACTGTACATGAATGGGCTAAAAACGTGTTTTTTTTTAGACATCTTTATATTTTTTCTCTTCATGACTGGGCCAGATTAAACAATCGGTCGGGCTGGATGGTGTATGTTTGGCACCCCTTCTTTACCCTAACGCACTGAACTATACTTATTGGTCTGTAATTCTTTACAACTTATTTATCTCCTGATTTATAAATCGGAGTTACAATAGTTGTTGGGAAAGTTACATTCTGCAAAAAAAACATTCATTGTTCAGGTTACTATTTTTTTTTAAAACATTGTATCAGGTCCATGGATTTCCTTTGCTTAGAGTTTGATAGAGATGTGATGACTTTCTTTACTGTGTGTATATTTGTAAGTTTAAGAATAAACAAACTTTCAGTACTTGTTAAAATTTGTCATGGAGGTGTTTTTTAAATGCTTGCTCAATTCTAAGAAAGAATTTCAGAAGTACTCATTAAATACCTGCTCTGTTAAAGGCAGAATCCATTTTCTTCATCAGAGATCAAATAGATTTATTAAACCATGGTAGATTGGGTTTTGTTCTTTTGTTGAGCTGCTTGGTTTCAGAGTAAGAAGCTGTTAAGGATTTCATCTTTTGTCAACACTCGTGGCACTTCTCTCCTTCAGAATCTGCTGGAATTATGTTGATTGCGTTAATAATTGAAACGTTACAGTGTGTTAAAGATTTTGTGTTCAGGCTTCACCGGGGACGCCTCAGGTGTTAGAGGGTTAATAGTGATCTGTATCTTTTGGGTAAATATGTCACTTTCAAGAATGTTGAGAATCTGATGACTTTGGGCTGTAAGCCTCGTGATTGAGGAGAATCCACACAAACTGTGACTCCGTCGTCATTCACTTCTGTGTGCCGTCATGTAATGTTTGCCTCTTCCTTTTGCTGCTACTTTTTTTCTCAGAATAACATGAACATGTTTTTGTCTTTCTTGTTTCTATTCCTGCACAGGTTTGACATCTGTGAAGACTTTGGTCTGTTATTAACATCAACAGAAATTAAAATGCTTTCATTTGAAATAAAAAACGTGCTTGTGTTTAGGCTGCTCCCTTTAGAAGCTTCATCATTCCTCTGCCTCCTCCTCTCCATCCGTCCTTCCATCCATCCTCTCTTTGGTCTCCTCTAGGGCTCTTCTGTGATTTGGCTTTTGGTTTTAGATTTTTCCTGACACCCTTTGCCTTTACCTGGATGAAAACATAGGAGAGCACAGGACCCGGCCCCCACATGATACGTTTTTCAATAAATTAATAAATAACTACAAAAGTTGCATTACCTGTGATAATGCTAGTGTGAATGCTTTTTGCTGAAAGTGGTGATGCAATTTGCAAAATCTTAAATTTACTAAAAGAAGGGAAATTTTGTTAAATAACTTTGAAAGAGCAAAGAAGTTGGCCTCAATTTCTGACAAATTTGTTTCAAAATTGCTTAAAAATCCCGAATACATGCCAATTTTGTAAAAAAAAATGTCGCATGTTGCTTAAATATGAGCTAAACTCCCATTTAGCCCAAAAACCTCAGTAGAGGCCAAATTAGCCAAAAGCTAACTCAATGCTTAAATACTAGCTGAACTCCAAAAAAGTCTAAAATTCCTCAGTAAACTAAATTGGTCAACAACGTTAGCCTGTTGCTAAAATACAAACTACACTAAGGTAGCCTAAAAACCCAGTAGATAACAAGTTAGCCAAAAACGTTAGCATGCTGCTAAAAAATATAGCTAAATTCCAAAATAGCCTAAAATTCCTTAGAAAACTAACATTTGTCAACAACGTTAGCATGTTGCTAAAATATTAGCTAAATTCCTAAATAGCATTAAAAGACTTCTGTAGATGCCAAGTAAATACAATAAAAGATAAAAACATAGCCCATAAATACATTTAAAAGTTGCTAATCTACTTAAAATGTTGAATTTTGAAGACTTTCTCATTCAGTTCCAACAGGGCATTTTTTGCTCAATATTTCAAAAACTATTACGTTTATGAATACCAAAAGTACAAGCAGTAATGTCCTGAACGAGCTGAACGTTTTGATACAAGATTACTGAAATCGTTAAAAGTACGATGGAGTTTTTACGTGTTGAAAAACGTGCGGAAAGGAGCAGGAGAATCACAAATAACCTAAACAAGTGCACAGCCTTCATTATTTTAGTTAAACTTGTGTCTTCAGGAGATTCAAAGGTTTATGTTCAAACCCTGACTGGGACATTTGGCTTCTGAAACCTCTCAGGCCCCGCCCACCTTCTGGCGTGCCTGGCCCCTGGAAGCCCCGAGGCCTCGCTGACATTATCTTCAACCTCTGCGACCTGAACGTGGCGGCGGCCTGGAAGGAAGGACGGACACCTGCAACCGCAGCAGGATTTGAAAAGTGATCATCAGTGATGCACGCGTGTCCAACATGACCTTCAATGTCCTCCTATTCTTGTGCTCACATGTGGGGGAAACATGCGACAAACCTGCATGAAGCGGATCCTGCAGCAGTGTCAACAGGGCAGCTGTGTGTGCAGATGTGTGAGCGTGATAAGGTCTGCAGCCTGCAGCTTGTTCCATAAAAGCAGAACAGATGCCGGCAATTACTGAAACACTCACGTACAGCAGCGCCCGTCTTTACCAGGACGCCGCTCAGATACATGCAACGTCTAACATGGAACTTCAGCTTTGACCTTCTTCCACCTAAAGGTCAACAACTCCCCTTTAGTTCAGACACCCCCACAAAGATCTGTAGACAGGTCTGACTTCCAGTATGATGTCTGTTTTTATCATGATGAAAACCATGAGACGCCCCCCCCCCGCCCCCCTCCTCCCAGGCGGCATATATAGATGGTCAGTGAGCGGCGGAGCAGCAAAGAGCGAAGCGTCTGCTTCAGGTAAGACGTCCCTCACTCTTCACATCAGCAGATATTGATCTGTTTCACACGCTGATCTCTAACCGAATGTTAAAATGCTTTTAAAGTTCTTCATCTAATTGATGATTTAATTAGATTGAGCATAAAGTTAATTATGTTTAAACTATTTTTTTACTGGAATTATTGGTTTATGATTATTAAATAAAAAAACTTTTTTTGCATGTTTTTACGATTTTATGAATTGTGGTTTCATAATAACATTGGACTTTAAAAAAAAAGAAAATTATAAATTTTTCCAAATTTAAAGTTATGGTTTTCAGGTAAAAACATTGAAAAATGTGTTCAAATATATTCACTTGACAACAAACAAATGTCTAAATTCAGAGTGATCTAAATCTGGTTTTTAAATTCACTTTCACTTTTATATTCTAGTTTCTGTTAAAAACCTAAATGTTTGCTATATTTAAATATTTATAAGCACAAATTTTAATACTATTTTTAAAATGATTATTCATTCAAAATATCAGAATCTACAATGGTTAGTGTTGATACATAATGGTGACAAATACATGTATTGCTCTATAGATTGCCCTCCTTATTATACACCTGCTTTATAAATTAAATATACATTAGTTATGTGATAATAATAACATTTGGTCAGTCATGTTTATGAATTTAATTTATTTCATTCTAAGAGATTTGGTGGTATTTATTTATATTATATATTATTGTTGATGAATAAAGTGGATTCTTTTGAATTAAATAAAAATGTAATTACTGGTAAAAAACAAACATTTTCTTATCGTGTATTTTACCTGCACAATAGATCTTACAGTTAATGGTTTGATATATAAAACATTTCGTTGTTGTTTCAATTATAAGCTTTCATAGTTTTAAATTTCAATTTTTTGGTTAAATTATACTTTCTGTACTTTTTTTTTAATGTAGCAGCTTCTTTTGTAAACGAGCTAAAAATAAATTAATTTTCAAAGTGGTTTTTGCTGCCTATAGGTTCAAACACACCAGATTTGTCCTGAAATGAAAGGGTAAATCTGTTTCTTGTTTGTTGACGCGCCGTGAGTGTGGACGATGTAGAAGCTCACACTCATTTCAGATCCATTTTCCATCAACCAGATGTCAGACGAGGGAGAGAGGTGGAGCCAAACAAATGACATGGCAGAGATAAGGAGGAGGAGGAGGCGTGTGCATGGAGCATAATCACATCAGGGAGGCAGGAGAGAGCATCGGACGAGGGTGAACGCTCAGTTGACGTTCACGCTGACGTGACTCCAGCTTTCAAACTGATTTTAAAAGCGTATTCAGTAGAAACTGGTCATTTTCCAGTGCAGAGACTCGGGTTCTCTCTCAGACAGAGAAGCTGCAGAAGTTTACAAACTTCAATTGACTGAGGTTAAAAATGTTCCTTATTTGTTCTGTTTGATCTTGATTTCCTATATTGAAATCTTCTGTTCAGCAATGAACTTTTCAAAGTCTCATTTGAGTCATTGACCGCCAGCTGTGGTCAACCTCTGAGCAGAAGGTTGCAGGTTTGGTTCCTCCTCTGTGAACCACCAGTCCAAACGTTTGCTTTTCGTTTGCTTGAATCCTTGAATCCTTCAATCCCTGGGTTAGTGGAAGTCCTGCTTGTGTGTGACTAGAAAGCACTTAACATAAAAGTTTAGGTTTAATTCGATTTATATGGCGCCTTAAAATGACCTTGGTTGAACAAGGCGCCGCACATTAAAAGTTTAAAGAACAATAAAAACACATCTAAAAAGTTAAAAACAGATAAAAACACAGATAATTTACATTACATCAAAACAAAAACCCCAGATAAAAGTCAAAAGATAAAACAGTAAAACGCACAAGCAGAGCAGAGTCTCATACAACCTGGTGATAAAAATGGGTTTTAAGAAGTTCTATTTAACCCTTTAACGCCTTAGGCGCCACCGGTGACGCTTAACGTAAAATCTTTAACATACTGTAACTTTTCAACTGTTTGATGCCAAACTTGCATAGTCAGCAGAAAATTGACAAGAATTTGAAAAAATTCTTAAAAATCGTGAAAATTGCGAAAAATTAAAAAAAATTGTGTAAAATGTATAAATACTAAAATTTATAGCAAGAAATGTCCTGAACGTACTGGACGTTTGGATGCCAAACTTCCATAGGTTTTAAAGTGCACAAAGAATTGAAAGAATTTAGTGAAAAAGATTGTAAAAATTGCAAAAAATGTTAAAATGCATAAAATGTGCGCACATGAATGTCCTGAACATGAGGAACGTTTTAATGCCAAACTTGCATAATGTGAACAAATTTCTTAAAAATTCATGAAAATTGTGAAAAAATTAAAAAATTGCGTAAAATGTATAAATATTAGAAGTAATTGCAAGAAATATTCTGAATATGCTGAATGTTTTGATGCCAAACTTGAATGATTTCCAGGAAAAAAGTGAACAAGAACTGGAAAAAGTTCTTGAAAAATTCCATGAAAAATTTCTTGAAAACTTTCTTGAAAAATCGTAAAAATTGTGAAAATTTTCAAAAATTGCATAAAATCTACAAAGTCAAACAAAAATGTATAAAAATAAATTTCCTGAATGTGCTGAACATATTTATTCCAAACTTGAATAATTTGCATAAAGTGAAGTCTTTGAAGAGTTACATGAAAAAAAAATCACAAAATTGGTGTAAAATTTCACACTTTAAACTTGCATAGGTTTCAAAGTGCACAAAGAATGTCTGAATACCAAAAGCAGGAATGTCCTGAATAAGCTGAACGTTTTGATACCAAAACTGCAGAAAATGCTGAAAGTGTGATTGAGTTGTTACAAATCAAAAAACGAATTAATAAGGAGTAATAATGATAAAGAGAAACAGGATCACTACAGTGTGAGTGCTTACAAAGCATTCACAGTATTAAAATAAAAAATCTAAATGGGTAAGTAGATTCAATTACTTAATTGTCAAAATAATATAAAAGAGGTCACAATGTGTCAATTTGACAGTCATTCACACATAAATATTTTTTATTTAATCAGTCAGTTGTATCTTATTTATTTCAAATGTTGTTTCCTATTTAATATTTTTCTTGAATTATTTTTTCATGTGAATGACATTGATTAAAGAATATTAAAAAAAGTAAAATTTCTGTTTTAATTTCAGTAATAAAAGACGAGTGAGGTTAGGAGTATTTTCACTCTGTGTATTTGTTATAAAGAGCTCCTGGTGAATTCAACAATAGTCTGATTTTATTCAGCGATGCATGTTGTTGTGGAGCAGCTCCATTTTCATGGGTTGCAGACTAATATGTGGAGTCTGTGACAATAACAGCCTCCTCTGCAGTTTTATCAAAGATAACAGGTGAAATGAAAGAGCTGCTGTTCTCCTGATGTTTGCGCTCTTTTCCTGTAAACACTCTGAAGCTGAAAGGCCTCGTTTGGACGAGGATGTGGAAGACAAGGGTCATATTTGATTCATTTCAGTGAAGCTGCTGCTCATGTCGAGGAAGAAGGTCATAAATATGTGTGTGTTTCGGCTCTTAAATGTGTCTCTGGTTTCTCTGCAGACATGGCTTGGCTCCATCAGAGCAGAGGCTCTCCCAGACTGGTGCTGGTGGTGGTGTGTGTGGCTCTGCTGCTCGATAACATGCTCCTCACCGTGGTTGGTGAGTGGCCCCACCAAAGCAAAGGTTGAACTCTGTAACCGTTTGAGCAGTGAGCATTGACTGGAAGCTACTGATTAACATTTTTCTGTTTTTTTAAAAGAAAAAATGTCAAATATTCAACGCAGATTGATATGAGTTTACTATGAACAGTTACAAAAGACAGAATAATAACACAAACCCACGTTTACTTTGAATGTTTTCTTTATCATAAGAAATATTTAAAAAATAAAAATTTCAATCAGAATGTTGGAATGAAAGTTACTGTAAAATATAATTTAAGGATTTAATAGACAATTTAACAGATGTGAATGAAGAGGAGAGTGAGGGAGAAGTTTGGTGTTCAGGACAGAATGTAGAAGGACAGATGGAGGTGGACTTTACTAAAAGAATGAAGACATTTTTCCAGAAAAGAGAGGAACAAATGAGAGTGAAGGGAGGAGAACACCAGTTGATAACATGTTGTAATCTAAGAAAGATCAGAGACTGAAGTCACAGCTGAGGAGAGTTCAGTCAGACAGCAGAGCATCATGGTGTGAGGATGACTCTGGTGGTGAGGAAGATGAATACAGTCGGAGCAGAGAACCACGTGGTGAAAGCTGAAAGAGTGTTGTGTGGCTGTTGTGGAAGAGATCATGACTTTCTTCCAGATGACTGGACAGCTACAACTATAGTGATCCTGAAGTGAAGAAAGCAGAAATCTTTTTAATGAACGCCTTAACGTTCACGAATAACTGGTCATGGGTTTAAAGTGTGTGCTCCTGCTGGTTTCCGTTGTGGTTTATCTCCTTCTCTTCTTCATGTTGGTGTCTGTAAAACTCTCAATGATTCAATACATTTGATCCACTCAGTTTGTATTACAAAAACAGAAAAAAAACTGTTCTGATAGCATTTCCTTGATCTGATTGATCTATAGTTACTATAGTGGTTAGTATAGTGTCAGTGCAGTGGTTAGTGTAGTGGTTAGTGTAGTGGTTAGTGAAGTGGTTACTGTAGTGGTTAGTATAGTGGTTAGTATAGTGGTTAGTGTAGTGGTTAGTGTAGTGGTTAGTGTAGTGGTTAGTATAGTGATTAATATAGTGGTTAATGTAGTGGTTAGTGTAGTGGTTAGTGTAGTGGTTAGTATAGTGTTACTGTAGTGGTTAGTGTAGTGGTTAGTATAGTGATTAATATAGTGGTTAGTGTAGTGGTCAGTATATTGGTTAGTGTAGTGGTTAGTGTAGTGGTTAGTGCAGTGGTTAGTATAGTGGTTAGTATAGTGTTACTGTAGTGGTTAGTGTAGTGGTCAGTATAGTGGTTAGTGTAGTGGTTAGTGTAGTGGTTAGTGTAGTGGTCAGTATAGTGGTTAGTGTAGTGGTTAGTGTAGTGGTTAGTGTAGTGGTCAGTATAGTGGTTAGTATAGTGATTACTATAGTGGTCAGTGTAGTGGTTACTATAGTTGTTAATATAGTGGTTAGTATAGTGGTTAGTGCAGTGGTTAGTGTAGTGGTTAGTATAGTGGTTAGTGTATTGGTTAGCACTGTCTCTTCACAGTGAGAGGTGTTGGTTCAAATCCCAGCTGGATGCTTTCCATGTTGAGTTTGCATGATTCATTCATGCATTTGGGGGTTTCTCCAACTTCCTCCCATAGTCCAGAAACATTCTTCTTAGGTTCTTGGATGACTCTAATGCCTCGTTTCCATTGAGCGGCTCTGACCGGGTCGGTCTGGACTTTTGACTTTTTGAAAATGGACCCATTCGTCAGGACCGTCTGGTACCATGTCTGGTCTCCCGTTGGTCGTAGGTCCATAGAAAAACAGATTACATCCGTGAGGGGGAAGCTTCTGTCCTCTTTGTACTTGTATTCTTCTTCGCCTCCTACAATCTCCTTAAAAGAAAAATACATTATTTCACTATTCCTCCCTAATCACAGGGGTTAGGGACCCCCCCCCCCCGTTTCACCTGACCCCCCGCGGCTGAATGATGTCGGTCATCAAAACACTTCTGATCGTGCTTTGTATTACATTTATGGAAGAACATTGGAGCATCAATCAACATAGAGAGTTTTTTTCTTTTAAATTCAGAACAATAGACTGTTCTGCTGTGTAGAGGCCGGCTTCATCCATAACAAACACCTCATCCTCCACCGTTATCTTTTCATTTTCTGTCAGTTTTTGAGTCAGCTGATGCAGCTTCTCTTTCGCTGTAGTTGACGTACAGCTATGTCATCGGTCTACACCCCGTATGAGCTTTGATGGTACAACGCTCAATGGAAACACCCAACTGAATTGTCAGGACCATTTTAAACCAGCCAGGAAAGGAACTGGTCTGGTCTACACTGCTCACTGGAAACGAGGCATAAATCTTCCTGGTGTGGTTATGTGGTCTATGGACTGGACAACTGTCCAGGGTGAACCTCACCAGTAGCTGGGCTCCTAACCGGGTATAAAAATGTCAATGTAAATTTGGGTAATATCACATTTTAAACCACTCAAAATGCTTTATGGTTCTGGAAACAATGGATGAACATTTCCCAAGACTGGAATCTGAATTGTGGAAAGGTGAATGTTCTCTTTTCGTCCAGCAACAGACTTTGTTCTCTGACGTAAAGACACCTGGAGGTCAGCGCTGTCGTCTGCTTTTAGACTCAGCGCTGGGGAGGAGATGCAAGCACACGTGGACCCGTCTGTCCTCATGAGACCTGCTCATCACTGTAACCCCGTTAACGCCAGGCTTCCTCATCTCAGCAGAAACCCAAACTAGAACCACAGGAACCGAGTTCTCCAATCGCTGCACGTCTCCGTCCATGAAAACATCATGTTTCTTAAGGGTTGATGGTTTACAGGTCCTCATAAGATGACAGGAACAGATGCACACACTGCTGCATCCCCTCCTGAACCTGAACTTTAAATCTGACTCTCAGTTCAGTGTTGTCTCCTTCTGTTTCTTCTCAGATAAACACTCCTGCTTCCTCTGCTCCTCCTGCTCTTTATCTCCAGATTACTTTGCCTGCAGCTTCTGCCTGCCAGCAGATTTTCCTTTGAAACTCAGCACTCGTGTATAAATCTAGATTGGCTCTATTTCCCATGTTGTTTAAGCAAAAATATAAATGTTTGCTGTGTTTCTTGCCTGCAGTTCCACAGATCTGGAATAAAAATGTTTACTTTACATAGGAGAACAAAAAAAGGGGATTTTATTTATCTAGATATATTCAAAAGTGTATTTACTTTAAGTGTTAACAGTATTCTGTAAGATGTTTTTTGTGTTTGCACACATATTTATATATATATATATATAAATATATATATATATACATATATATATATATTTATATATATATATATATATATATATATATATATATATATATATATATATATATATATATATATAGCTTGTTTTATGTCAAAGGTCATAACAGCACAGCCAGAGGGGGTCTGAACAAGAACCTCCAGGAGTTGTCACCTCTTCATTGTCAAAGTCATAGAAAACACTTATTAAAAGTGATGGGTCAGACATACACTGGAGAAAATAAGTATTTGATCCTTCTTTGATTTTTTTACTGTCTTGATGGAAAGTTTATTAGAACAGTGACATAGAAAATCACAAAAAACTCAAGAAATCCACTTTAAGTAATGTATATACATGTATTTGCATTTTATTTAGGGATGCAAGTATTTCAGGAGTGTCCAAAGTCAGTCCTCAAGGGCCGGTGTCCTGCATCTTTTCCAACCTACCTGCGATGTAGCTCCTTAATGGCCAAACACACCTGATCCAGGTAATCAGTAGCAGATAAGGCAGGATTTCTGGAAAACCAACTGGAGGCCGGCCCTCGAGGACCGACAGGAAATCCCTGAAGTATTAGATCCTCTAGTAACAATGAAGAGTTCTGGTTCACACAGACCAGTTAGACTCTCCTCATCAACCTGTCTCCTGAACTGAAGACACCTGTTTGAACCTGTAGAACAGACTCCTTCATCAGACTCCAAACTCTCCAACATGGAAAGACTAAAGTGCTTTCAGTGGATTGTAGTTGGTACAAAACCATCAGCAACACCATCAATCCCCCTGCAGGTCTGGAGCTCCAAACAGATCTGACCTGCTGGGTTTCTGGAACCACAGTCACCAAGATAAACCACCAGGAAGACTTCACACCACAAGGGATTATCGTCTAGCAGAGATAAAGTCCTCCTGATGAAGAAGACACACGAGCAGATCCTCCTGAAGTTTGTCCATGAACACCTTCAGGATTCAGAGACAGACTGGAGAAGCTGCTGTGGTCAGATGACCTCTGACCTCTGTGCTGATAATAAAGGTTTGATACAAACAACTGAATCTTTCAGACAAGAGGATCAAATACTTATTTCCCTCAATTAAATTCAAATACATTCTTTAAAGTAGATTTCTGTGTTTTCTATCTCACTGTTCAAATGAACCAATCATCATGAAGACAGACTGTCAGTTTCTTTCTGACCTATGAACTCAACAAGGGATCAAAGACTGATTTCCTGCACTGTAACTGGCGACAGAACAAAGTGAATCCATTCTCCTTCTTCTTCAGTGCCGATCATCCCGACGTTCCTCTATGCCATGGAGCATCCCAGTCCAGAACCACAGACCTCAGAGCTCCCTCTGCCGGGCCTGACTGGGTCGAAGCGCCCCTCCCCCACGCCACCGTCTGCACAGCCAGTACCGAGGCTGTCCCCCTCCTCCTTTTCTCCTCTGGTGTCTCTGTTTGATAACTCCACCTTCAGCCTGCAGCAGGTCCAGCCTGAAGCTCTCAGAAACCCAAACCCAACCCCGTCTCAGCTCGTCAATGAGACCGCCAACACCTCGGTGGGTGGAGCCTCGTCCTCATCAGTCTTTTCTTGTATTTCTACATCAATGCTTCCTTCACTTTCTTTTTAACCCTTTAAGTCACATATGTAAAAGTCAAGGCCTCGGGGGCCGGATTCGGCCCTCCAGATCAATTTATTTTTTGTTATTAATAACCCGATGTTATCTTGCGCTCATTTCTAACTTGTATAATTTTGACAAAATATATTTTTATGGAGATTAAAATATTGAAAGTTATTTAAGGCTTAAGTTGATTTACTCTGGAATAATATTTCTGCCTTTTTATTATTCATAATTATGTTAAAAAGTTACAGTTTTAAATTTGTAAAAATTAGCATTCTGCTAGATTTTTGGACTATTTTGGCATTTACTAAGATTTTTTTTAGGCTGTTTTGGAGGTTAGCTAATATTTCAGCTACATGCTAGCTGTTTGGGCTATTTTATTGTTTTTTCACGTTTTTTAGGATATTTTAAAGTTTAGGGTTCTGTCCTAATTCCAAAATCAAGTGCACCCAAAATTTCCCAGAACTCTGGCGTGGATGAATGCTCACTAGATTAGTGAACGTAGACCACAGTGTATTGTGGTCAAACACAAAAACGTGTTTAAATGTAATATTTGAATAAACCATCCACATTTTCACCATCAGAACACAGCGGAGTCATAAATAACGGTCATAAAATGTTTGTATTTATTAGATTTTCACTTTGTGAAATCGGTGAAGTTATATTTGGTGTTTAGAAAAACAAAAAAAAGTAGTGAGCATCGTGTCCAAATTATCTTTAAAATCCAGGGCACTATATATAGTCCTGCACTATATAGTTTTTTACTAGTTAGGGGTTATAGGGGGACTTTGGACACAACTTAGGTTTTTTTTGGCTAATTTTGCACTTAGCTAATATTTTAGCTGGCTATCAGCTTCAACTTTATCAGCTTCAGTGTTGTCAGCTATCAATTTTAGCATCTTCAGCAGCCAAATTCAGCTTCCAGCATTCACACTAGCATTAGCACAGGTAATGCTATATATCTAGTTCATAATTATGCTAAAAAATTACAGTTTTAAACTTTGAAAATGTTAGTTTTAGAGTGACTTGACTTTCCTTCTCTTTCTTTTTCCTTCTTCTCTTTCCTTCCCTCCCGTTTCCTCTCTTCGCCTCCTGCAGGAGTCCTCTTGTCTTCAGGACAGCATCTTTCTGGAGCAGGAGAACGTTCACGTGGGTTTGTTGTTCGCCTCCAAAGCTCTCATCCAGCTGCTGGTCAACCCGTTTGTGGGTCCGCTCACCAACAGGTAGTGTCGTCTGCAGAGCTTCACTCACTCTGATGTTTCTTCCTTAACGCAGTCACCTTCTGTCTGCAGGATCGGCTATCACATCCCCATGTTTGCAGGCTTCATCATCATGTTTGTGTCCACCATCAGTAAGTGGGCGTCCTGTCCTGGGGGGAGGGTTCTGGATCGCACGGCTTCTGACTGTGTTTGTGTCAGTGTTTGCCTTCTCAGGGACCTACGCTCTGCTGTTCTTCGCTCGATCTCTGCAGGGAATCGGCTCGTCCTTCTCCTCGGTTGCAGGTCCACAACTCCACACATTGATCCAGAAAATCTGCAGGCCTTTGAATAGAAACCTTGTTATTTAGTGTGTTAACTACAAAAACGAGAACCTTTTCTCCAGCTGCTAACTTTAACTCAACTTCTTGTTCTGCTTTTAGTCTGAATTCAATTTTTTTATAAATTCTTCTTTAAGATAAGATAAGATAGTCCTTTATTCGTCCCACGGTGGGGACATTTCAGGGTTACGGCAGCATTACAGATAGAAAAATTAGACAATTTAGATATTTACAAAGAGAACAAAGTTATAGTGCGGAGATAAAAATAGAAAAAAGAAAATGAAAAGAGGAAGCAATTGTACTTTGGACATGATTAATGTTAAAGAAATTACACAACGTATTTTTAAAGTGACTTGAGTATAAAATACAGTGACAAAAATAAAAGTAAAGTGACTTATGCCTGATGGCTGATGGCATCAACATCTCAGCAAACGGATCACTAGGAGCAGCTCCGGTTGTACGGTCTCACTGCAGCAGGTAGGAATGACCTCCGATGTCGCTCTTTCAGACACCTGGGGTGGATCAGTCTGTGGCTGAAAGAGCTGCTTAGAGCTAGCACCGTGTCACAAAGAGGAAGGGTGTCGTTCCTCATCAAGGATGATGGCTTGGCTACCAAGTCAAGCCATCATCCTTTCCCCATGACATTTTTTGTATTTTAAAGAGACGTTCTCAGTAATGTTTTAATTATTATTATGAAGTTTTTTAGCCAAAATCCCACAACCTAAATGTCTTAAAAAAAGCCATTTTTCATGTTGATCTGAGGCCTCTGTTTCCAAAATCTCCTCTGAGGGGGCATGGCTTTTGGAGCTGAGCTCAGTAGGCCCGCCCCTGTCTCCCCCCCGTGTGATTATGATAGCTTTGTGTGTCACTAGTGTAAATCTTCACTGCTGCTATATAAAAATCCATCCATTTTCTTCTACTGATCCGGACCGGGTCGCGGGGGCAGCAGTCTAAGCAAAGATGTCCAGACTTCCCTCTCCCCGGCCACTTCCTCCAGCTCCTCTGGGGGGACCCCGAGGTGTTCCCAGGCCAGCCGAGAAACTTAGTCTCTCCAGCGTGTCCTGGGTCTTTCCCGGGGCCTCCGCCCAGTGGGACATGCCCGGAACACCTCACCAGGGAGGAGTCCAGGAGGCATCCGGACCAGATGCCCGAGCCACCTCAACTGGCTCCTCTCGATGCGGAGGAGAAGCGGCTCTACTCCGAGCTCTCTCCGGGTGACCGAGCTCCTCACCCTATCTCTAAGGGAGCGCCAAGCCACAATACGGCGAAAACTCATTTCAGCCGCTTGTAGTCGGGATCTCGTTCTTTCGGTCACGACCCAAAGCTCATGACCATAGGTGAGTACTGGAACGAAGATCGACCGGTAAATCGAGAGCTTTGCTTTCTGGCTCAGCTCTCTTTTCACCACAACGGACCGGTACAGCGACCGCATAATAGCGGACGCAGCTCCAATCCGCCTGTCGATCTCACGCTCCGATCTTCCATCACTCGTGAACAAGACCCCAAGATATTTAAACTCCTCCACCTGAGGCAGGCGCACTCCACCCACCGAGAGAGGACAAACTACCTTTCTCCGGTCGACAACCATGGCCTCAGACTTAGTGGTGCTGACCCTCATCCCAGCCGCTTCACACTCGGCTGCAAACCGCCCCAATGCATCCTGGAGGTCCCGGCTTGATGGAGCCAACAGAACAACATCATCTGGAAAGAGCAGAGATGAAATCCTGTGGTCCTCAAACCAGATCCCCTCCGGGCCCTGGCTGCGCCTAGAAATTCTGTCCATAAAGACTATGAACAGAACCGGTGATAAAGGGCAGCCCTGCTGGAGTCCAACATGCACCCGGAACAGGTCTGACTTACTGCCGGCCATGCGAACCAAGCTCCTGCTCCGGTCATACAGAGACTGGACAGCCCTGAGTAAGTCTCTCCGGACCCCATACTCCCAGAGCACCCTCCACAGGACACCACGGGGAACGCGGTCGAACGCCTTCTCCAAATCCACAAAACACATATGGACTGGATGAGCGAACTCCCACGAACCCTCCAGCACTCTGGAGAGGGTGTAGAGCTGGTCCACTGTTCCACGACCAGGACGGAAACCGCACTGTTGTTCTTGAATCTGAGGTTCGACTATCGGACGGACTCTCCTCTCCAGTACCCTGGGATAGACTTTCCCAGGGAGGCTGAGGAGTGTGATTCCCCGGTAGTTGGAACACACCCTCCGGTCCCCCTTCTTGAAAAGGGGAACCACCACCCCAGTCTATAAAAAAATATCTGTCAATATGGTTAATGTCCAGCCGTATGGTTCTGATCCGAATGTCAGCTCGGACGAGGAAGTGAAGATCTTCATAGACCGAAGTCCAAAATCCTTTCCAACTGCGGTCAAATGAGCCGCCGTTCACATTTCCGTGGTCACATCAAGAAGCTCCGTGGAGTCTGGTGGAGATTTTCCAGCGTTCTCAGTCCTGCTACCGTAAGTATTGGATGAAACTCACACCAAAAATCCAGTGATGCTGATTTGACCACAGAAATGTGAACGGCGGCTCATTTGACTGCAGTCAATGTGAAGATACCATCTTCTCTTCTCCAGAACCTGAACTAGACACTAGGAACAGATGAGGGTTTAGTGCATGTGCAGCAGAGCTGTTGATGAAAGAAGATCATTCATTCAAACAGAGTCTGTCCAAGACAGTTTGACAGATTTAAAAGGAGAAATACTCGGAAATGCAAAAACTAAATGATTTCTTATTACATTTGTTCTCTTTCAGAAGAAAAAATGACACAGAGACATGTTAAAAACTCAAAACAGGATTTTCATCAAAGGGAGACTTTAAGAGAATACATTTCTGAGAAGTGGGATTGAACTCTTGGTTTTCTGAGACAGTTTTACCATGACTCAGGAAGACAGATCTCTGTTCTGTGTGCCGATGTAGCAGTATATAACAAACAGAAGTGTGGTCACTGACTGTGCAGGACTGGGCATGCTCGCCAGCGTCTACACCGACGACGAGGAGAGGGGCATCGCAATGGGGATCGCTTTGGGAGGCCTGGCCATGGGAGTTCTGAGTGAGACACTTTACATTTCAGATGTTTTGTCCTTCAGTCCAGATCTGCATGAAGCTAAACCAAGCTAAGCTAGAGCTAAATGTTTCAGCTGGATGTCTTAGAGTTTGTAACTGATGAGTCCGAAGAGGTTATAATACATTTAAAGAAAGTTCCTCACTAAGTTAATTAAAAGTTTTAAAATAAGTTGATTATCTAGGCTGTACACAATCCTCTTTGTTGATTAAGGAATGTTTTTGCAGGTTTTGAAACTTAAGTTGAAACTAAAGTCTAAAGATTTAAAACTATACGAATAAAACACAATGAGAACAAAGCCAACATTTTTTTTCTTTAAAACATTTTAAATCTTCCAGAGGAAGAATTCTACATACTTGTAAACTTCCATGTTTTTGTATCTAACTTGTCATTTGACCTTTTCAAGGTCTGTTCTTGATTATCAAGTGAAAACATTGAGGTTTTGGTCTTTTAAAGACAGAGAACCAAATATAATTTCGCTCCTTGACAAACAATATTTAAACATGTCATTCTGCCATCTTTCTGTGGTGTGGTGTTACAGTTGGAGCTCCGTTCGGGAGCGTGATGTACGACTTTGTGGGAAAGAGCGCCCCCTTTCTGATCCTGGCCTTTCTGGCTGTATTTGATGGCGGTAAGAAAGGAACAATGTGCTGCCCCCTGCAGGTGAAAGATTTTAGATTCCGTTCTGATTATGAAAGTGAAACCAGACATTAAGTGTTGCAGTTCCACTAATGACCACTAGATGCTGGCTTAAAGATGAGGTTATTTTCCTTTGATGTCTGTCTCATCGGGATAACTTCACTCAAAAATTAAACCTGCTGCTGTTTATGTTCTGGTACTGAAGTTCTATAACGCTCAGTCTTTTATTTAGTATTCATAAAAATCCTTAGAGAGGAGTCTACCAAATTAAATTAATTTTGTGAGAGCTTAAATTATCACATATCGTAAGACTTGGTTTAGGTCAGGGGTCGGCAACCTTTAACAGTAAAAGAGCCATTTGGGTTCGTTTTCTACTGATCAAAACCTAGAAGGAGCTCCATAGTCTTACATTAGCCTTTAAGAAATTTGGCTGAACCTATCTTCTCTTAACATCTCTTAAAATGTGATTTTTCTTTTTTTAATTTCTTTTCAAAATAAAAGATGCCCTGTGCCAAACAGAATCCTCTCAGCTCAGCTCTGGACAGCTAGTATCCAATGTTGTTCAGCATAAGATAGTATGTGGTTTTAACTCATAAAAGATCAAACTTTTTACCAAAGTTTTTGCTTTGTATATAAAATCTGTTCATTCTGGAGGTAGAGTTGAACAAACAAGACGTCTTCAGGTCAACAGGATGTAAAAACCTACATAGTTTATCATCTATGTGAACCTCAGACATCAATTTATACATTTAACTAAACTAAATTCAGAGATGACTGTTCCAGGGTGTATTTGATGTCTGTCTGACTGTGTCTGGTTTTTGGGCTGCAGCTTTGCAGTTGTGTATCCTGCAGCCGTCGAAAATCTCTCCTGGGGTGAGTCCACTTCAAAACATCTGCTGACCTCTGGTGCATGACCTCTGTTTCATTCCTCGCCGTATCGCAGTTCAGCGTTTGTTGTCTCACTGTTTTACAGTGCAATTCTGCATGTTTTTTTTTTTTTTTTGCTTCTATGATGTATTCTGATCTGCTTCCTGATTGGCTGTCAACGTTGTCAATCTCCTCTGTGTCGTGTTTCCTGTACAGCCTGCGTTCAGCTTGCAAAGTCTACAAAAATCTTCAGTGGCGAATACATTTTTGTTTTCTCTTACAGAGTTTACTTAGTTTTCTGCAAAGGTTTGAACTTTGAGGGTGTTTAAAGTCCCACTCCAATCATCTTTTGATCTATTTTTTAGGTGTTCCAGTGATCTTTTGATTATGATTAGTAGATATAATAATAATAAAAAAAAAAAAAACGTCACTGTCTATGACGTAGTTTCTGCAGAGCAACAGGAATTCACCAGAAATTCACTTCTGACTATTGGTTGGAGCAACCCCGCCCCCCTTCCCCTCCTTGTTGCTGCCCCGTTGGCTTGCAGCCCCTCACACTGCCAAGCTAACATTAGCGGTGCAACAAAGATGGCGACTAATATCATCGCTATCTAACCGTACAGTTTAGATCCAGATTCCAGCTCAGATCAGGAACACAAAGACGTTCATGGATCTATTTGTCTGTAAGTGGATGATCAGAATGGGGCGGAGCAGGGAGCTTGTGACCTGCTGATTGTAATTTGTACGTCACAAATATGAGCTTTTTCAAACTGCAGTTTTTGTGTGCTCCCAATTCTGAAAAATTTAGATAAAGAAATGCAAATTTAATCTTGACACGTGTCCTTCATCAAAACAGTGCCACAAGAACATTTGAAAAACACCATTTTCATCCGAGTGACTCCTTAAGCTAAAGAGTAAAGTGTGTAAATGTTCCTGGCTGTCTGAGGAAAGTGTAAAGTGCATAGTGAGCAGTTTTACCGTCTTAAAATAGCAAATTTCACCTATTGCACATCATTTTTTTAATATAACTCCTGTTATAAACACCCTGTCTCGTCTTTTCTTAACATTTTACATTTTCATTATTTTATTGACTTTGTTTTAAATGAACTAAAACAAAGAATATATATTGTAGAGGGTGTAGTTCTCAAATTTAATTTTAAAGATGTTAAACTCCAGTCTAATATTTTCAGCCCAGTACTGAGATTTGAAGTTTCCTGTTCTTCAGTTTTTCCCCGAGTGAGTCAGGATCAGTTTGTGTGTTGGTTCGGTCGAGTAGCTTCCTCTCTTTGTTTCAGAGTGTGGAGGGGACGCCATTACTCACGCTGTTAAAGGATCCATACATCCTGATCAGTGCAGGTCGGACAGCAACATTTGTGTTTGTGATCGTGAGCGTCTCTGTCCAGCTCACACGGCTGCGTCTCTGTCTGAAGGCTCGCTGTGTTTCGCCAACATGGGCGTGGCCATTCTGGAGCCAACTCTGCCCATCTGGATGATGCAGACCATGTGCTCTCCAAAATGGCAACTCGGTAAGAGCAAGACAGCAGAAACCGCTCAGACTTTGAGGTTGGCACCAAAACTAAAACCTATTGTGGAGAGACTGCTTTATACCGCTCTTTTAAAGTGTGTTAATAACTGAGAAAAACATACCAATTTATTCTTATTTTTGTTCCTTTGTTTCTTCATTTTTCTTTTTTGTTTAGAAAACCAACTAAATAGAACTTGTGTCTTTATCTACTTCAGTGAAACCCCAAATATTTTTAGGGTTGAGAGGATCTATTTAACACCTGAGCTCCAGTGTTTATGTTCGTTGATTTACTGTCATTTTTTTAATTGTTAGCACGATGATTCCAGAACTGTTGATCGTGCTAAAAAATAAAAAGCTACAGCATGTTAAAGCTTTTGTGTTTAAACGTCACCGATGACGCCTCAGGTGTTAAAGTAGGAGTGTCAAACTCAATCAAACAGGGGGTCAAAATCCAAAACACACAAAAGTGACATTTCACTCATTGCTGTGCTGTATTCTGTTCAACTGAGCATTCCAGTTCTCAGGGCTCACAGATCCACGGAGATGCAGTCACAGTCATTACAGTCTTCTTTTCAGTCTTTTTACGTAAGATTCCAACTGACTGGCTTCTCTCTAAAACATTATTCAGCACTGAAAAAACAAATTTAAGAACCCCAGATTTTCATTTTTGAGATGATTGTTCACCCCTCGGTGGTTCTTAGACCCCCTAACCCCAGAGGGTTCAGAAATGCCGGGATCCAGATGTTCTGGATAACTCTGAGGAACATTTGGACGTTCCCTCTGAAGGATCCAACTGATCAAAACTGACATTTATGTGACAAAAATCCTCACTGTCAAAGCGTGGGCTAGTGTCTGGACTGGTTCCAAAGATAATGTATAACTCTGGATCGTCTCAGGTGTGTGTTGTCTTTCAGGTGTGGCGTTCCTCCCTGCCAGCATCTCCTACCTGATAGGAACAAACCTGTTTGGAGTTCTGGCCAATAAGATGGGGCGGTCAGTTTTTCTTGCTTCTTTCTGGTTTTATTACTGTAGAACTTGACATTTGAACAAAAGTCAGTTTTTGTGACATTGTCAGTAGATCAGGAATAGGCAGCTCCAGGCCTCGAGGGCCACAGTGTCCGCATGATTTTCATATATTCAAGCCCTACTCATGACAGATTAGCTGCTTCAGGTGTGTCCAGCCTATTAGAACATGCCAGAGCAGGGGATGATGGGAAACATGCAGGAATGTGGCCCTGGAGTTGCCTATCCCTGCTCTAGAGTATAGTAAAAGCAGGTGGGAGACTGAATAGTTTTCATATTACTGGTTTCAAGTAAGCCATAAAGTAATAAAAAAAAACATTAAACAAACGTAATAAAAAACTTCATATAATTAAAATTTGTGAGGACTTCTGGGTTTTGATCATGTTCTGTTCCTTCAAACCTTCAGTCCCTCTACTCATGCCATTCTTCACATTGACGGCAGGTTAATCAGTCAACCCGTAGTTATTGATTCTGGAGCAGACTCTGAATTCATGCACAAGGACTTTACCACACAGTTTGGTGTTACGCTGAAACACTATTCCAAACAGAACATGGCCAAAAAACCCATGACATAACTGACAAAAACCAAAGTCCTCACAAACATTATACAGATTCAGTATCCAGTATTAAATGTAAACAGTTAGAGTGGCTGACACACAGCTCACACGCCGATGGAAACTCACACTTAAGACTCTGACTGACTGGCTCTCACATACAAAGACTTGAGACTGGATCTGCAGCACCCCCCCATACGGGTTTACGGGGGTGCATGTGTAGAGGAGTGCAGGTGTGTCTTACAGTTCCATTGTGGCTTGTGCGGCCACGTCATGACAATGGAACGTACCATTGTTGTGGTAAGAGTAATGAGAAATACTTCTAGGAGTAATAGAAGTTGTACCCACTTGCGACATACGGGTGATGTTGTCGTACGGCGTCCTTACACCACTCTAATCATTAGTGAGGTGTGAGTACCGGCTACTTACTGACCCAAAGCAAAAGCTGCAGACCCGAGGTGTACATGTGATACATTGGTGCCTGTAGGACGCCCATCAGATGTCTACAGAAACTACACTCTAATTCTTTGGCTGCAAGCACAAACTGCACACATATCACATCAATTACTGGCTCCTTGTGCAGAATTAGGGAGATTAAAAAAATGAAAAATCCATACTACTCACCTGGGTCTCACCTGCTTCCCCCTTACGTACCATTGGGTGTTGTTTCAATATCCCCCGCAACATGCCCATAGAAAAAACGTACATGAACACTTTCTTCTTACGCGTTCACTGAGTGGTCTTCAACCTTGATACACCTTGAGACACCTGTCCCCCGTACAGGTTTGACCATAATTCACCAGCAGAGATCCCGTATCCATCCGTAAGGACAGCTAAGGCTTAAAGTAGTTAAATGATCATTTGTGATAATAAATATGAATTGAAACTATTGATCTTAAGACTTTAGACTTGATGTGAACCTAGTCACAAACACTTTAGTTGCATAAAAAGATTTGTGAGCATCCCTAATGACACGTTTCTCTTGTGTCCCCAGTTAGTTTTCAAAGAGCCAGTAAGGATTTCTGAACATGTGACACACTCCTACATTATTAGAGAGATCTGCAATGAAAATGAAAAATGTCAACAACTCTCATGTCCTCAGGGGTGATGTTTCCATCAAACTGAGATGGATTTGGCATTAGCAAGACATCTGCGGTTGTTCACAACAAGACAACGATAAACAAAATGCATAAAATTATGATAATACTAAAAAACAGCAATAACAAATGAACATTTCTGCATGTAGAGCATGCAAATAGTTAAATCCGACCTAAACGGATGAAGTCAGAGTGTTTGAACTCTACTGAACCTTTAAGATGTTCTCTGATGGTTTTCATCCATCTATAACGAGAAGAGAAGTTCTTTCCTGGAGGGCAAACCGGCCTGCTTCAGACTAGACCCAAGAGAATCTGGCCACAGAGAAAAAATATGGATCTTGAAAATTAATAACTGGAAGTCCCTCCCCCTGCTGGAGCCGGCCACAAAAAAAAAACATCATTTGCGCCAGAAATCATAGAGACTGTTGCATGTGAGCAGAGGCCCCTCGATCCTGAAGGTTTCTGATGAACCAGAGTTGGTATTGATTGGTCTTCTGTGTCTCCAGGTGGCTTTGCTCCATGTTGGGGATGGTCATCGTCGGCATCAGTCTGCTGTGTGTGAGTTTAAACTTCACCAACCCACACGTCAACATCTTTAACGTCGTGTTCTGTTCTTAGAACCACGCACTATTATCATTACATGTGGAAGTTCCCATCTTTAATTATCTGAAGTTCGGCTGATATGAAGATAATTGTTGCAATGAAGACATTCTGTGTGTTTGTCAAAACTCTGAAGCTGCTTCTAAGAGGCATAAAGACTTCATGGCTGAGTCGGATTTTTCTGGTGCAAGCACCAGATCTATAAAGACCAAAAACTTCAGCTGTTTTTTCTTGAGTCTTCATTTCTAGGTTCCTGGTTGGTTTAAAAGTAAGCTCGAGTCAGCAAAAATGTGTAGAAACTTTGTGTGTTTCAGGTTCCTTTTGCCACCAGCATCTATGGTCTTATTGGTCCAAATGGAGGTCTGGGCTTTGCTATAGGTGACTACATTTGTAAGATGAGTTGTAGTGATGTAAACTGGTGTGGACGCCCCTCAACTGCTGTTTCTGTTGTTCTCAAGGCATGGTGGACTCCTCCATGATGGCCATCATGGGTTACCTGGTTGACATCCGTCATGCCTCTGTCTATGGGACTGTGTACGCCATTGCTGATGTGGCGCTCTGCATGGGCTTTGCTATTGGTAAGAGTCACACACACAGGGGGTGGAGCTAATACATAAACTGAGCAAGACTCTTCAGTGCTGCACAATCTAGTAGGTAAACCTTGGAAGAAACAGCATTTACTGCCTTCACTCTTCAAGGTGAGGTGCTGGAAACACTTTGAAGATCTCTGTCTGTGCAAACATGACAGCAAATCTCAGTTGCTTTAACATTTTCCGTTCTACTGTTCCATCATCTTCTTGAATGGATTAAAGATTTTTCTATTATTATCCTGCTAATGGTGCCTTGATCTAAACGTCACTGGAACTGTGATCAAATCCATTTCAGAGAACGTTCTGTACATGAAGAGTTCTGATCATGATCATTCTGATCAGTCTAATTAGATCCAATGGGATCAACATTTTCTTTGTAGATCATTCTCTGTAAACCTTGGAGATGTTTTTTTCACGAAAACCACGTTGGACTTTTTCTTTACACAGACAGCCAGTTTGCCTGGCAACGACAAATGCTGCACTCTGAGCTCTTAAGGTGTTTTCTCTTGATTGGGATGCCTATTGTGACTGCTCTGAACACACTTGCTGGATACATTTATTTTAAAAATATCTTAAAGATGACAAAAACATCCTTCCTGTTGTTCCAGGACCATCCACGGGGGGCGCTCTGGTCCAGGCAGTGGGCTTTCCATGTCTCATGGTGTTTATCGGAGTAATCAACATTCTGTATGCGCCACTGTGCCTCCTGCTGCGTAACCCTGCTGTCCGAGAGGAGAAACTGGTAATGAACAAGAACAGCGTGAGGTTCTAACAGCTGTCGCTCCAGAGAGCAGCAGCTTTTTGTCTGAAAACATACTTTAAACAAAAGGTCGGGATCCACATTATCGTCAGAGGAAGTCTTACTCTTGGGTGTGGTGACGTATTGGAATTGTAACTGAGACAGAAAGTCCCAGCGAGTTTGTATAAATGCAGGTAAATGTGTTTGTTAGCATCAAAAGAGTGTAAGGCCGGGTTCACATTGGACGTGGAAGCACTGCGAAGCGGCACTGAACGGAGACGGCTTCCATTCGGCGCACTTGTCAACCTATGGTGTGGCTCACACCAGGCGCAGCGCCGTGGTCCTCTGTGGAGGGCTCGCGCTGAGCAGCGGATCATTTCGGCGTCTGGTCTATTTTGTGCGATGCGCATCAATTCTGGCAGGAATTTACATAAAGATAAACGAGAAAATCCAGTTTATTTTCAAAATATAACCAATTTTTCACAATAAAATACAGCGATTGACAAATACGATCATGTTTTTTCTAAACAGACTGTAGAGATAAAAATGAACATACAATCACGAAACACACAAAAAACAAACAAAAAAAACAGACACACACACACAGGCCGAGCCCTGGGCTGCATGGGACCCTAGGCGAAAAACAAATTTGGCGCCACCTGCAGGGTCTTGGATTGGGACATTCCATTCTTTTTCAACCAAAACGCAGGGTGGAGTGAATTCCCAAGGAAAACAGATAAACCTCTGCTCTGCCCCCCTCCAGCCGATGGCGCCCCAGACGGCCGCCTAGGGCCAGTACACACACCCGTGGAGCTGAGTTTTGGGTGTACAAAAACAACAAGAGAGAGGCAGTTGTTGTTTATTTTTAATGACAACTTGCTGTGTTAAAAGAATGCAACATTTGTTAATAAAATAGTAATACTATGTTTGAAATGTGTAGATAAGGCTTGAGACAGTGAATAGACAAGGTACTTTTTTCCTGAACACTCGTCAATATTTTTGCATGTTAAACTTCCATTAATGTGACCAAAAATGTACCTAATTACCCAGCGTATCATATTTGATATTTTCACTAACTCATAAAAATGAAACAGCACATTTGTTTCTATGAATCATTAAAGGGAAAATTTTTGTTTAAAAAAAAAAAAAAGAATTTCCTATCAATCTCCTTTGATGTAGTGGGTTTTATAGGGTTAAAGTTGCCCTTTCCCATTGTTTTAGAAATATTTAATCTTAAGTTTTATAGATCCCATTTGTTTGCCATCATGCACAAAGCTCATCTTTTTTCTCTCTGTGTGTCTGTAAAGAGTTTTGGAGATTTACAGAACAGCCTCTGGACATGAATTATTCTGCAGTGAAACTTCAAGTGAAGATGTTTCAGCTTTGTAGACACTGCAGGAAACATTAGCATCACAACACAAATGTAAAGGAAGCTGTAGCCTGAGACCATGTGTCTTGGTTTAGAAGTACAGTGAGAATCCCACTGTCTGCTGCCTGCATCTGTATCCACTGTATGTTTCAGTCACACATGCCCGTCTCCACCTGTTCTACAGGTAAAAAAGTGTCCAAGTTTTAAGATGGTGGACACTCTGTGAACCTGTAGGGCAAAGTTCTTTATGCACATTTTTTCCTTCAATGCTGTGAGTAACAGGTTGTAGTGAACAGGTTCTGGACAGGACCGTTGGTACAGAGTAAGCGGCGCTCATTTCCCATCATCCCTTTGTTTACACGGCGTCTCTTTAGCTTACAGCCCCTTTCAGTTCAAACTGCACTTTTTCTATCCTGATTTGAATAAATAGATGCAGTTTTAATCTTAATTTTGTTTATGAATGTCCTCCATCATGAGAGAAATGCCACAAGAACATGTTAAAAACACATTTTTATCAGGGTGAAGTAGGCGAGATGCAGATGTGTGTATGCAGCAGCTCCTCCCTACAACCCTCTACGGGCTGGACAACCCAAAAGCCTGCGGTACTCGGGGTAAACCCCCTGTACTGTTACCTCCAAGCACATCTGTGCTGTAAAGACAGACTGAATTATACTAATGACTGCAGCTCATGAGCATTTGTTTCATACATCACTGTTGCTCTGTTCAGTCAAACATAGCTAAACTCAAACTATTACCAACAAACACACACTTCTTGTTTTTCTGCAGACTTCAGGCCAGCTTTGTGACAGCTCTACTCTAAACTGACATCAAGATTCAGATTCAGATGAAACCCAGTCATAGAATGCCTGATAGAGCATGTTTATTGGCTACATGTACAGTTAGTCACGTATTTGCCAGTGAAATGAGAACAAAGGAGGTCTCCTTCAGAAAAACACAAGAATGCATTTTTTCTTATCTTGTTTTTATCACAAGACGTCACAAAAAATGGCTTCCAAATTGGCAATAGACATTTTAGTCTAAAGAAAGACTGAATTTATAAACCTTTTATGATAACTGAGATTCATCTTTGACCGATTTTCTCTCTAAGCTTATATTTGCATCCATTCTACAAAATCCCACAGACTCAGAGTCGTGCATTTTTTTCCTCTTTGAACACTGTTGTTGCCCATCAGCAGTGATAGGTAGAATGGATACTGGCAAGAAGAGGGTAGAGACAACCATGAGGTGTTCAGACCTGAGGGTGCTGACAGGAACATCAGCTTGTTGTGTAGAAAAGGCTGGAGAAAAACATGACTGCATCTTCTTCACTCAACGAGGGTCAGCATTCAGCGTTCATGCTGGATATGAGTGTGACAGTTCTATCTGTACTCTAGAGCAGGAGTGTCAAACTCAATCGCACAAGGGGCCAAAACCCAAGATTTATGTCGCGGGCCGAACAGGATAAACATCTAATGAACACTCTAAAACTACATTTCTAAAACTTTAAAACCAAAGCTTTTTAACCTAATTTTGAACTAGATCTCTAGCATTACCTGTGATAATACTAGTGTGAATGCTTTAAGCTGAATTTGACTGCTGAAGATGCTAGAGCTGATAGCTGAAGATGCTGAAATTGATAGCTAAAACACTGAAGTTGATAGCCAGCTAAAAAATGAGCTAAATGCCAAATTAGCCTAAAAAAACTGAATAAGCCAAAACAGCTAGCATGTATCTGAAAAATAATCTAAACTTCAAAATATCCTAAAAAAATGAAAAAAAAGCCTAAATTAGCCAAAACAGCAAGAGTGTGAATATTACCCTGACTATAAAACAGCTTAAAAAACATAAAAAGAAAAGCCTAAATTAGCCACAACGAGCTAGCATGTAGTTGAAATATTAGCTAAACTCCAAAATAGCTTAAAAATCGTAATAAATGCAAAAGTAGTCCAAAAAAGCTAACAGAATGCCAATTTTTAAAACTTTAAAACTGTAACTTTTTAACATAATCATGAATAATAAAAATCAGGAATATTATTCCAGAATAAATCAACTTAAACCTTAAATAACTTTCAATATTTTACTCTCCATAAAAATATATTTTGTCAAAATGGTAAAAGTTAAAAAATGAGCTCAAGATAACATCAGGTCATTAATAACAAGAAAATAGAATTACCCGGAGGACCGGATAGAATTACCCGGAGGGCCGGATCCGGCCCCCGGGCCTTGACTTTGACACATGTGATCTAGAGCTATCTGTGAAAAGAACCTCCCGTGGGCAGCAGCTAAGCGTAAAAAACAGACTTCAAAAGGCTTTATATTGTACGTGTCAGAAGTCAGTGTACGCTCTTTAGGATTTTTCTGGAGTATTTTACAAAACCAGAACTGGGGCTTCATGTATGACTGGGTCAGAACCAGGTGGCACCCTCTGTATTAGTGCAGCTTAAAGGGTCAATGAACTCGTCTCACGTGGAATGTGGCGGCAGGTCCTGGCACATCAGCAGGAAGCACGTGAGTTCCTGTGATGTTTGAGCCAAAGTGTGTGTTTGTAAGAAGTCATTACACAGTGATTAGCCTGATCACAGATCAGAGGCTGCAGCCTTCAAAGCTGCAGGGAAACACTTTTGCCTTATAAACTTAGAGTGATGACACCCACACAGTTTGTTATATTCATGGTCCGACTGTTGTTACACATCTGTGGTCATCAACTCTGGTAGTCAAGATCCATGTCCTACCTGCTGCTGAACGCCTGGATCCGGTGAGTTCAGACGATCAAAACCTTGAATATTCTGACCAGCACTGAGGAGAAAACAAGCAGGAAGACAGATCTGCAGGACCAGGATTAAAGACCACCTCTCCTCAGAGCAGAGGACTACTCCTCCTCCACATCTGAGGTTCCTGCTCTGGCCTCTTTTCTCAGTGTAAAATGTTTAAAGAAATTTGAGCCAAGAAGAGAGGAGAACCTGTGAGAATAAAAAGAATCAAATAAACTCTCAGGAACACTGAGTCTCCTGATCAAAGGCAGAGGGACTGCAGATGCTAAATGACTTTAGAACTGTACAGGACTGATGCTTTACATGAGTTACAAGCAAATCAAAGGTTGTGTGTCTGTTTGTGTTTCAGGCTATCATTGATCAGGAGTGTGTGATGCACAGGAAAAGCTACAACACTCACAAAGAGAGCCGCGAGTTTCCTCTGAGTGACTACAGTGAGGAGGACGAGGAGGAGGAGACGGAGGAGTGAAATCCTCACAGACGAGATCGATGTAAACTAAGCATCACCGTTATATAGCTGTGGGAGGTTTCACTCTGCAGGTTTACACAATAACTAATGTGAATGCATAAGTGTTAACTCATTTTAACTGTCAAACGAGGGACTGCTTGACAGCCTTTGAAGCCACACCCCTTTTCTAACTCCAACCAAAACAGTGTAAGGCTGTATGTTGGTGTCATTGCACCTCTGAAATGGTCGTTCAAATTTGATCCTTTAGGCAACATGAAAATGCTTTTATCACTGAATTTAGTGTCTAAATGAAAAAGTTAAAAATGAGAAACTGCTGCAAAAGAGTTCAGTTCTATGATGTAAATGTACATTTTCTTCATGTGACCCTGAGACGACCTCTCTATCATTCATATGTGTGTAACTAACCACACAAAAAAAGCATTTTAAGAAGTCTGACATTGATTGTTGGAGTTTAAATCATCAGGATTGTTTAATCCAAAGATGTGTTTGTGTTTGTTTGTTTGTTGACTTTGTAGTCTGGATCCAGAGTGTTAGGATGTGAACCTGTACTAGATTCTGTGTCACCAATAAAGCCTCCTGTCAGCTGGATGCCTGTGTTTGCATGTGTGTTCATATGCTTGTGAGGACTAGCCTACCAAGCCTCCATCATTGTGGGAACAGTTGTGCTTGTTACATTGCACAGCTCAAGTACCTTCTGAGAGTCTGGATTTGGAGCAGGAAGTCAGTTGTGGTGTGAGGGATGAGCTGTGTCAACAGAGGCTGTAGAACCACAGGCTTGAGAGGCTGTGAGAGCTCACAGGGTTCTTATCTACTCTTTAATTTCCTGTTGATTCTGTCAAAGAAAATGAAAGCAGGCAGAAGCTCAGTGAGGTAGAAAGGCAAACAATGCATGAAGAGCCAAGATAAAACATTTATTCAGAAATCTATGAGAAACATCCCAGAAACACCATCACTGTTAGTTGCTGTTCTTAGAATCTATCTTCTGCTTCAGCTACTCTAAAGACCTGCTCTTTGACATAACTCTGTTTGAGGTACTGTATAACATAACTGCAGTACAGTGTTCATCCAAGTAGTTTGGCCATCGCCAGTGCGTGGCAGTTCAGCCACTGTAGTTGTATTGCAAGGCTGGTCAACCCTGGTCCTCAAGAGCCTCAAGCCTGCCTGTTTTCTAGCTCTGTCTGGTCTGCTTGATGGTGACCACCTAAATCAGGTGGATGTGGAACCGGATGTGGAATCACTTGAGTCAGCTTTTCAGCAGAAAGATCTGGAAAACAGGCAGAGTTGGCCACCACTGTCGTATTGAATGGGACTGTGACTGTAAAGAACTTTAAGCATTGAAGAAGATAGAAGACTGTTGTGTAAAAGTACTTTATATACTTCAGTTTAATATTTGGTTGGGTGGGGTACATGAGGGACGTGTGGTGAAGTTTTTGTCTGGTGAAGCACAGACTCTTTTCGAGCCCGTTTTACAAACATACAAGCCCAGAATATTTACCAACTGCAGATTGTTTCATATGTCATATCAACATTCTAATAAATGTATGTATATGCTGGTCCTGCAGTATCTCAGCTGTTCCTGCTCTTTTCTGGACTGAGATGTCTGAGATCTTTCCAGGATCTGCTGTAGACACTCCTTCAGTTTGGAGGTTACAGCCCCGAGTGCTCCAATTACCACGGGCACCACTGTCACTTTCACCTTCAAGCTTTCTCCAGTTCCTCTCTGAGTCCCTGGTATTTCTCCAGTTTCTTATGTTCCTTCTTCTTGATGTTACCATGGCTTGGTACTGCAACATCCACCACAGCGGCTTTCCTCTGTTCTTTATCCACCACTACAATGTCTGGTTGGTTCTCCATTACCATCCTGTCTGTCTGGATCTGGAAGTCCCACAGGATCTTTGCTCTCTCATTCTCTAACACTTTCTGAGGTGTTTCCATTTTGACTTTGGTTTCCAGTCCATATTCTGTACATGTTTCTGTATATTATTCCAGCAGCTTGGTTGTGGCGCTCCATGTATGTTTTCCCTGCCAGCATCTTCCACCCTGCAGTTATGTGCTAGATTGTTTCCTCTTTGCACAGCCTACACCTTAGGTCTTGTCTGGTGTGGTAGATCTGAGCCTCTATCGCTCTGGTGTTCAGGGCTTGTTCCTGTGCTGCCAGGATCAGAGCTTCTGTGCTGTTCTGCAGGCCAGCCCTCTGTAGCCATTGGTAGGACTTCTTGATATCAGCCACTTCAGTTTTTGTCCGGTGGAACATCCCATGCATGGGCGTGTCCTCCCATGATGCTCTGTCCTCCAGCATCACATCCTCTGCTCTCCATTGCCTGAGACATTCATTGAGCACGCTGTCAGTTGGGGCCTTGAGCTGGAGTTGGTACTTGTAACTGTCCTCAATGTCTGCTATTGTTCCTTCTGGGAGTGAGACGCTTTCTGTGTGGACTACCTTGCCTCTCTTTGTTACCATCCGACTGCATCTCTCAAGCCCAAATGACATCCCAATGTCAGCACTGCAGAGCCTGGTGGTGTGGATCAGGGAGCCCATGTCCTGCTCCCTCTTAGCGTATCGCTTGATGTCATCCATGTGGAGGAGGTGAGTGATGGTGGCCCCATTTCTGAGTTGGTATCCATAGCCAGACTTATTGATTATGTGGCTGAGGGGGTTCAGATCTATGCAGAACAGCAGTGGGGACAGAGCATATCCTTGGTATATACTACATTTGATGGACACTTGTGCAATTGGCTTGCCATTGGTTTCAAGGGTGGTTATCTATAACTTTATTGAGCTTCCTGTGAAGGCTCTTAGAGTCCTGTTGATGTTGTACATCTCCGAGCATTTAGTGATCCAGGTGTGTGGCATTGAGGCTTTCTTGTAATCAATCCAGGCTGTGCACAGGTTGGTGTGTCGTGACCGGCAGTCTTGTGTTACTGTTCTGTCAACCAGGAGTTGGTGTTTGGCTCCTCTGGAGTCTCTACCAAAGCCCTTCTGTGAGTTGCGCATGAATTGATCCATGTTTCTATGTATTTTGGTTGCAGTGATGCCTGACATGAGCTTCCACGTTGTGGAGAGAGATGGGACTGCATCCTAATCCTTCTGGATCAGGATTGTTCGCCCTTCTGTTAGCCATTCAGGGTGAGACCCATCTCTTAGCATCTGGTTCATTCGTGCTGCCAGGTGCTCACGGAGTGCCATGAGTTTCTTAATTCAGAAGGCATGTATCATGTCACGGCCCGGTGCTGTCCAATTCTTCATACCTGAGACTCTTTCTCGGATGTCTGCCACGGTGATGGTTACTGGGTTCTGTTCTGGGAGGTTGCTATGTTCTTTACTCGGAGAGTCCATTGAGCATTGCTGCTACGTGCTATCTCTTTCTCTCTAATACTTTTCCTGTATCTTTCAGTTTCCAGCCTTGGTGGGTCTGCTCTGCTGCTTTGACCCTACCACTGAGTGTACACTTTCACAGGTTGATTTGAGAACAGCCTGTTTATCCGTCTGGCTTTATTGTCTCTTGTGTACTTCTTTAGGTGGCTGGTCAAGCCCAGAAGTCTTTGTTTGGTGATTTCCAGTTCTTCGGGTATGGACATCTGGCTGTATCTCTCTTACACTTGCTTTTTCATTGCACCTCTTTTTGCCTCTGTCATCTGACTCACTTCACTACAAGCTACCTGGATTTTAGCCTCCAACAGATGCTTCCATGGTGAGTATTGTTCTCTCCCATGAATGATTTATAGCCAAGCAATAATTGATTCAATTGATTTCCACCATGTGTCAAAGTGTTCTTGGGCAAAACATTAAACCCCACATTTCCTCTGGTGGAAGGTTGGCTCCAGTGTTCGGCAGTGGAGCTGCCATCAGCATGTGAGCGTGTGTGTGAATGGGACTGTTATTGTAAAGCACTTTGGTTCTCCAAGAAAGGTAGAAAAGTTCTATACAAGTATGCACCATTTACCACTGTGTAATGGTCTGTGCTTGGGAGAAGGCAGAAAAGTATTTTGTGATCTACTAATGACATAGTGTATACTATGAAGTAATTTTCTACCTTCCTCTGTATAGAGCATAATATGTTCTACACTCCATTTACTATTCATGCCAATGTATTTAAAACAAAATAACTTGGCTGTCCAGCTGTGGTCTCATTTAATAAAGAAAAAAAACAAACAAAAACTGCCTAAATCTATATAAAAAATACTGGTCCCATAAACATTGTTCATCTCTTGGTACATATGGTAAAGCAAACCCACACCATCACACTAACACCACCATGCATGACTGGTACTCCAGTGCTGTTTATCTGAAATCCTGTATTAGTTTGAGTCCAGATGCAGCCGCAGATGCTCCATCCAGAGCGTTTGTTGTCCCATTCTGTCAAATGTGAAAGTCTTTGTGCTGTTTTTGCTCAGCAGTGTCTGTAGATGTATGCTCACCCTGAAGGTTTTGATTGTTGAATCTATTGAACTGTTGTGTTTTTTGACTCATTTTGTTCTGCCAGTCTCTCCTGGGAAGATTTTTTACCATCAGTGGCTGCAGAAATGTCTGTAATTCTTTGTAGAAGTTTTTCCTCATCTATCCCTGCTTTTCTGTAGAAGGCAGAACGAAGTGTTTGTTCTGAAATATCTGTATAAGAACACACAGACAGTGTGATGTCTTAAGCACGTGAAGGTTATCTTCAGAGTCTGCAGGTCTGCTGGCATCCAGCAGCATGTCGCAGCCTCTGAAGGAACACACAGGTACACTTGTAGTGATTATTACACATTTAGTGGTTAGTGTGAATGTGAGTCTTAATTACAGCCTCTGACAGCAGATCAGAGCAGCTTTAAACTGCTTCAAAACAGTTCCTCCTTCTTTGAAATATGAACAAGCCCCCTCTCTGCTAATCTGTGTTTGCAAGGCCATCAAAGGTGTTTAACCCCTTTGTGTTTGTGTCTGATGTGGTCGTGTCTGCACAAACAGGCAGGAAACTCTGGAAGCTTTGAATCTCTACGGCTCATTCATGAAAAAAGGCTTAAATCATTTAAATGAGTGTCGCAGCATTAACTCCAGCTAATATCACCACAAACACATACATTTGTATCACACACTGCTTTCAACATGTGTGAGCAGGCACACAAACAACTGCTGATGGAAGATCATGTCCATAGAGCTGTTTTCTCTGGTCTTTCTTGTCAACATTTTCCTATTGAAGAGATTTTGTGTTGATTCTTGGCTTAAATCAAGATTAAAGTTTTAAAAATGTATAAAAATTAGTCTGATTATCCATTCAAACTTTGATTAAGCCTCATAGATTGCTGTTTATACTGCAGTGCTGACTTACCGAGATCATCTTTGATGTGACTGTTCCTAAATGAGTCTCTAGAACCCAGAAGAACTCTCCTCATCAGCAGACACACACGTGCTTCCTGGGTCTCTATTTGATGTCAGCTTAGACGACAGAGTATTGAAACATTAAAATTATAATGAAGATCTATTTTACTTGTAGGTATATTTCAAGAAACTTAAGGACACTGAACAAAACTGATCTGCTGACCGGTTGCTGTAGTGCTGTTGGCATCCTGGACCCTTTCATCAGGAGTTTTGGGGTAAACCTTGACAGGCATTTTAAATTTGACAAACAGGTCAGTGCAGTAATCCAGTCTCGTTTTATCACTTGAGGCTAATCAGAAAAGCAAGACCATATCTCCCATCCCATACTCTGAAACAGCTGCTTTGATCTTTTCCATACAAAATTGGCAAAACTGGCGCTTTTATCCATGTTGACCCCTGAGGTCAGAAGATCAAATGCTTTTTTATCACTTTCTTTTAATTGCTTTTTTAACACATAGTTGAAACATACAAGTGAAATACAGAAAACCGGTAAAAACAAATTTGCTAAAACAAGGATAAAAATACACTGGATTGCCATGGCTCTACAGGTTGGGACCACACAGATGGGACCGCCATGGATCTCACGGACAAACCCACCTGGGGTCCACCAATTCAGCTCAAAGGTAAACCATATGCGGCCCTCGTCGAAATGTTGGCTGGGTTCATGATGGCGTGTTGCTACCTCTTGGCCAGGTCGCCCCTGTAAATGAGATCTTTATCTCAACGGATCTTTTTAACTGGTTAAACAAAAAGTAGTTGTAATCAGAGGTTTTTGTTGTTTTTGGGGATTTTAAATTGTAAAAATTGGAATGCTTTTAATAGGAATATTTTTTGATGGTTTCAAATGATTTTTGATCCTTGTTTATCTTTATTATCCTGCAGGATCAGACACAGTTATGATCAACAGCAAAGAGTATCTACGTCAGAAAATAACAAAACAGTTATTAGTTTTTCTTTATTGTCAGACACGTTGAAATTGTCTGACTTTATCTCTGTTTTCAGTGATTTTGTGAACACAGAAATATAATCAACTTTAACTTCTGCAGATCTACGTCTCATCCCTGTCAGGGAAAGCTAGCGTTAGCATTAGCATCAATCAGAAGAAGAAAATCTGAATGACCTTCATGATCAAACCAGCACTATGACTGGGTTGTCAGAGAGAAATAATCCACAACTGTTTAATATCATCCAGAGGATTTTGGGGAAGCAGCTGTGGAGCATTCTGCAGGAGGAATACTGACATTTGATCTGAGAGGGAAACAATACAACCAGGGAGGACATTTAGAACATAAATATTGTACAAATTTACATTACAATTGGTTCACTTTTATTATATATGTAGTTTCTTTAAACAGCGTTCAGCTGCCAGCTTTGCTGTTCTAAACTAGACATAATACAGTATACTGTATAACTGGAAGTCACTTTACACACTCACCGTTACGTGTGGCGTCACGTGAAAAGAGTCTACCCACCCTATTCGTGTGGCATCTCAGAGCCAATTTGGTCAATTTGATTTTAATTTGATGATCATGTTTGTTTTTGTTGACTTTATAAATATTTTTAGATGTATTTGATGACAGGGCCGTGGTATCACGAGAAAAAGCCTACAGGGCGAATGACTGGGTGTGGGTGCTTGATACCACAAGTATGCGGTATTTCATTGTTTTAAACAATTGTGTATTTTAACAGATGATCACTTGTTTTTTTTATTTTTCCCGGTCATCATTCAGCGGCATGATGTTGTCCTTTTTTATACTGTTCTTAATTATTGCACCAGTTAGTCTGTGTCAGAAGTACAGCAGTGTTTTTAAACCTATTGTTTGGGTCACTTCTGGGTCTGTGGAATTTCTACGTTACATCCGATTGGTTTTAGCATGAGCATGCCGTGCAGTGTTCAGTGATTTTTATTCTCTTTTTATCTGTCCAGTGTTTTCAGCTAGTTGCTGCCTTTTTGGTGTGGGTTTTATTTTGGCTCTGTAACAACAAAGTGGAAAAATATATAAGACCAGAATACCCCTTTTGTGTTCAATTAATATTATTAGTTTACTTGAATACGCCTGTCTTTAATATCTAAACAAGTCATGGTTCCACTTGTGACATCCAGAACAGTCCTTCCCACACAACTCAGGTAATTTTCTGATGAACTCCTGCTTCTCTGCAGAATGTCCTACAAAACAGTCCAAGTTTTCCTTTAATTTTGGCTAAAACCTCATAATCATAATTAAAAGACCACTGGGACAATAGATCAAAAGATAGTCAGAGTGGAACTTTAACTCAGCTGGTTTGGTAAACTACTGTACTTATTTCCTTCTAAAGTAAACAGTTTAGGTATTCTATGTACTTTTAGATAAGAAATGTCCTTGCAGTAATTGTGGGTAATTAAATCTGTAACCTGTCATAACCTGAGGCGATAGTCAGGAAGTAGTTTTATTATCGCTGCTCCAGACTGCAGAAACCAATGAGGTTAATGTCACTGGAGATGGACGCAAAGTTGTTCTCCATATTGGAATGGTAGGGGAGAGTGAGGTAAGTTGAGCCAGTGGGTAAGTTGAGCCACCCCTTTCATCTGGACAACCGTACACATGTTTTGTCAAGTGACCACAAAGTTGGGAAGCACCCATCATTTCAAGACTGCTGTGGTAAAGAGAAGTGCCAGGGATAAGGGGGAAGGCTGTAATGCTCCAAAAACGGTTTTGTCCATGTCAAAGTAGAATTTCAGCATATTGAGTCATTTAACTATCATATTAAAACAAATCTATCTACATCCAAAACTATATGCTGTACATATTGGTCATTTTCTTAAGTGTAAAATAATGTGAACAAGTTTGATAAAGGATAGCTAAAATTTCAGAACCAGACATTTTTTCCAAAATGGTGGCTACGGGGCAAAGTGAGCCAGAGGCTATGGGGTAACTTGAGCCAGTGGTTCAACTTACCCCACAATAAGGTACTGGAATTCAAACTAAGGTTTGGATGTATAAAGTAGTATTACTTGAGTACACTCCGCTCTTTTGGCATTTTTGTAACATGTCAACCACTGCTTGTCATTCATCTTGAGACATTCATGATGTCAACCAGCCCCATCCTGGAACCGCAGTCTGCTCCAGGATGGTGATGCACCAGTTGTTCCAACGTCTCTTCCAGCTGAGCTACCTTCACCAGGCCCTGCACACGCAGTCGGTTCTCTAAGTGACCCTATAACCATGCTGGACATCTACATCCCCTACCTAAAAACCAGCACACCAACAAATCGAAAACGTGAAGACAAGAATCTTGACTGATACACCTGAAAAGCAAGTAATTGAGAGAGATACCATGATGAAAGGAAAAATAAGTCAAAACGGAACAAAAGAACCATCCAAATGTCAGGAAAATGAAAGAGACAAACATGGACAAAAGTTGCAGTGGAGAGCAGCTCTGAGGAAAGTAATGTTGCCGTCCCATTTAAAGATACTTTTAACAATGAGAGTTCCTGTGGTAATGAAGAAAGTGAGCCAGATGTCTCAGATCTGATAGTTGGTGACTTTGTCCTTGTAAAATGAGCATCCAAATGCAGGAGCCACCACTGTCTTGGGCTGGCTGACAGCACTGGAGACAACTAAGCGAATGTCAGATTTTTTAGAAGAATCAGAGGAACCGTGCAGTGAGAAACCCACAAATGTTCTGAAGAAGGTACCTCAACCTCAACAGGGCGGAGGAAGTGCAAGGATAGAGCAACAGTTCATATTCCCCTGTAACTTAGACAGTTGAAATATTAAATAGTTGTTCTTAGGGCTGTAATGAGTATCCGGGTGCTCGGGTATGCACAATCTGCTCCCAAAATTTTGAGTACGGATATTCGCGACGTCCAAGCTCGCTAATTCGCGATCTTTATAAATGTAGTATTAATCTAGGATTTTAAGTTTACAAACTAGAATAAAACCGAAAGAGATGCCGTACTTCCACCGGAAGTAAACACATCTTCGTGTCGATGAAGCTTCCGGTTTTCAAAGTAAGCTGTAAGTAAGTAAGTTAGCGAGATCTTTTTACCGTTCAAAAACTGAGACTGAAGTTCCGCTCACAGACATAACTTCTGAAACAATGAATTAGCTTTAACATCAGAGCTTTAGCTCCAGTGTTTACATTCTTTAGGTTATGATAACTCTTAAACATTTGACGTAATTAACGAATGTAGCCACGAGGGGGCCCAAGCCAGGGTCTCATTGTGCC
>NC_050520.1:20486097-20487697 GCF_002922805.2 Oryzias melastigma
TTCTGGATGTAATCAACATGAATCAGCTGATTCTGCTGAGAAAAAAAAAACAGTTTTCATAGGAGCTCTGCAGCAATATGTGATACTTAGAACGTAAAATATTGGAGAACTTTGAGGATAAAAAACTGTGGAGAACATTTTCAGGTTTTGTTGTTAAATGACCCAAAACAAAAGTGATTTTTATCATTTTTGTGTTGTTTTACTGCTGAACCAGAAGATTGATAAAAAAAAAAAAAACTTTAAAATGACAAAAAAAAAATCTTTTTATCAGAATCTTTTGTGTTTCTTAATCAGTTTAGTTGATTCTGATCTCCTGTTCTAAATAAAGGTATAAATGATGATTAAATACAAATAATTTCAATTTTCATTCATCCAGTAAATATACATACACATAGCAATAAACATTAGAATAAAAAGTAAGAATCGTGGTTCAACTCGTGAATCCAATCGGATCGCCACCTAAGTGATGATCTACAGCCGTAGTTGTTTTGATTAAAAGGTTTCATGTTTTTTTTTTGTTTTTTACTGAATTAAAATATTTTTATGGTTTAATAAAAAATAACAGTTGATTTGTTCTCTGAAGCCTGAAATTGTTCAAAAGGAAGGTTTGTTTGTACAATATGCTGATCTTTATATTTTAAAAGTTATATGGCTCAATTTACCATCTTACATGGTTCAACTTAGCCCAGACCTGGGGCAAGTTGAGCCGCAGGAGAACTTTTTTTTGAAACTTTATTATTTGAAGCTGCTTTGTCACAGAAACATTCTGATAGTTTCATTTAAGAGGAGACATCCTGAAGTAACAATAAATATTTAAATTCTGTTTCTGTATCACGTTTCATGACCTCCAGGATCACCTAAGTAAAAAGTGGCTCAACTTACCTCACTCTCCCCTACTACTAGGCTTATGTTGATTGTATTGATCATTTGCTTTCAGTTTCACCCTTTTGAGTATCATTAAACCTGCTGACAACGCTCGACGGTCTCCAGAGTCGTGATATGAGAAAGAAGTTCAAAGCTCCTGCATTGTATATGCATGAAACGGCACAGCTGGAGTTTATTATATTAACATATACAAGTTGTAATGTTTACGAGAGTTATATTTGAGTGTGATTCTGCAATAAGTGCCAAGAGCTGTGCACTTAAAAACATTCTGATATCTTTATGTTGTTTCTGTTGGCAAAATAAATAATAATCTGTGGAATAATAGGATTTCTATTTTTTTTTCTTTTTTTGTTCAATACGTATCGAGCTGTGAGCTAACTGTATTGTTGCCTCCTTAGTGCAAATGCTGCACACAGAGTGTGCAGGTGATACGTACTGTAAGTGCCTGAGGAAATTCAGGTCATCAGGTCAACAGAAGATTAAGAAACTCAAAGTGATCCTCTATGTTCAAAAAAAGATTGCATTTGTTTCTGGTAAATGGTGTATATTTATATAGCGCTTTTCTACCTTCCTGGAAGGCCCAAAGTGCTTTACAGTGCTTTACAATGTGACACAATTCACACGTCAAATTGACCTTGGACGCCTCCTTTGTCAAATTCACTGTTCTACAACCACCCCAGCGTAGCAAGCTCCATCCCCAGAATCTGGCGATGGC
>NC_050520.1:20490164-20491515 GCF_002922805.2 Oryzias melastigma
TTTTTTTTTTTTTTTTTTGCAATTCTTATGTTTTAAAGTTTATTTTTTTTTTATCTAATTTGTGCCGAATTGTGGATCTTGATTTCTGAGGTTGGAAACAAGCTTTTTGTTTTTGGCGCTTGTGTCTGAGGGTGGGGGTTAATTTTGAACTGGGTCCAGCCTCCTGATCCTAATCTGCATTTTAGGTGGTACTTGTGCTTGGGCTTGTTTTGGGTTAAGGGCCAGTCTTTGGATCATAACCAGCTTTTTAGGCGGTACTTGTGTCCAGGAAGAGGCTTGTTTTGGGTTGGGGGCCAGTCTTTTTATCATAACCGGCTTTTTAGGTGGTACTTGTGTCCGAGAAGGGTCTTGTTTTGGGTTAGTGGCCAGTCTTTTTATCAAAACCGGCTTTTTAGGTGGTACTTGTGTCCAGGAAGGGGCTTGTTTCTGGACTGGGTCTTGTGTTTGGTTATTGCTTAGCTTTGGGGCAAGTCTCCTGATCATAACTGGCCTTCTGGGTGCAGAGGCTTGACCTTGCATTGTGGCTTGTGTTTTGCCAGGGTCCTCTTTTTTAGCTGGAGCTTGGGCTTGGACCTGAGCTTGCGTTTTTTGTGGTGCCTGTGTCTTTGTTTTGGCTGGTTCTTGTATTTGAACCAGGATCTGCATTTCTTCCTGGATTTTCTCTTGTTGAAGCTCTTTGTGTAGGTAAGCATCTCTTTCTTGCTTTGTGTCGATGGAGGGACAGATTCCTCTGAACTTAGAAAGAACTTGATCGCTGCGGAGTTGACGTAGAGCTTGCAGCCGAGAAGAGTTCTTGTTCCTAATATAATCTGTGTACCCAAAACTGACCAATGGTTTGTCCACTGAGGCAGATGGAGGTTAGCACACTTTAGGATTCTTGAGCCCTTCATCTTCAGACTTGCTCTTTTCGTCCCCTGGGTTTACGACGGCACCGATTCTTCTGCAGCGAGCCAGAAGTTCACATTTCCTTTTGTTTCCTCAAGGCCCATTGTCTAGAAGAATTCTTCTTTCTGATGAAACTCAAGTCCCCAAAAGTGAAGGGGAATGGTTTAAATTCATAATGGTGGGTTCCAGATGATGGCTCTAGATGATGCATTTCTATTTCCCCAATTGATGCTGTTTCTGGGCTTGAATCAGAGGTTCCTCTGTAGTGAGCTGAAAATGGATGTCCCAGTTATTTTGTGCAATCTGCGGTTTTACCACTGACTGTATAAAATAATAATTATTCTTATATACAGTCAATGGGTTTTACACGTTCTTTCACACATGAAAATACTAAAGATGGGTATGCTCTAATGGATATTCTCATGAAGTTACAGATGATGCCCTCTTGCGGTTTTACTGGGTATTG
>NC_050520.1:20491638-20494725 GCF_002922805.2 Oryzias melastigma
GTCACAAAGACCTTTGTTGTGATGTTGCCATGGAAACAGTATGACATTGCAATGACATCACAATGACATCACATGGGCTATATCAGGGGTTTTTAAGTAGTGACTCACAGGTCACATGTCACCACATGAAACTAAACAGAGATTAAATTAGAAAATAAAATAAAAAATGAACCTACTATAAACATAAATCAGGTTAGGTGTGGAGTTTTAAAGGGGCCATACATGATTTTCTTCAGCCTTTCAGAGTGAACTATATCCATATATATGATCCTATTTTACCTTTGGAACACTAAAACAAATTATTTATGAAACATTAGTTATATTTCGTGAGTTATTTCCCACCTGGAAGTAAAACGACTCGATTCCTGAGGCTCCGCCTGCTGCTGTGTGTGGCTGCTGCCCATTTCATGACGTCATCCCAGAGAGAGCAGCATGTCTGCATTTCTCCCTTAAAAATAATCCAAACTTCTTCAAAGATGGGTGCACATGAGCTGCATTAAGGTCATTTTTGCATCAATCTGCAGCAGGTGGTAGATTAAACATGTGAGTTCAAAGGGTCCTGAGAACTTGTTTGAGTTGTTTGTTGTTTCCACAGCAGTGAGAACTCAGCGCTGACCAATAGACTTACAGTTTCCTGGTCATGTGACTCAGCTGGAGGTTTGTCTGTCTTTGTTTCTGTCAAGTTTGGTTTGTATTTCAGCATCCTCGTTCATGAAAAGGAGAGGGAAAAGATCTGGCGTCCAGGTGAAAATCCGACTGCGGTGGAAACGCGGGGCTTCCGGAAGACGTCGCCGAGCGTTCCTGGCTAGCTGTCAGCTGTCAGCTTCCTCCGACCCAAACGCTCTTCCTGCGTCGCTGCTCGGACGCGCAGGATCCGGAATCTTGAGGCAGTGCTACCTGAAGATGGTTTATCCAGACTTTTCTTCTGACTGGCCGCCTCCTCCTGTGATTTGTGGAATATCTGATGGACCTGGATCCAACCCAGAGGTTCTCCGACCCCTGACGCGGACTTCTATCGACAGCAGTCGGGTCCCCGCGCCTCTGAACATCGCGCTCCTCAACGCCCGCTCCATCGGAAACAAGTCCTTCCTGCTAAATGAGCTGATAGACTCCAGGAACTTGGATTTTATGTTTCTGACTGAAACCTGGCAGCGGGACTCCGATCTCTCATCTCTGATTGAACTCTGCCCGGCTGGATTCTCCTTCATCGATCGGCCTCGGCCATCGGGTCGCGGAGGGGGAGTTGCTGCGGTGTTCCGGAGTCGTCTCATGTGCCGCTCGGTGAGCGTCGGTAAATTCTCATCATTCGAACTTCAGATGGATCGGAGATAAGGACCCCTTTTACTGTGCTGTTGTGTACCGTCCACCTGGACCAAACAGCCTATTTTTAAACGAGTTTAGAGACTTTTTATCTTCCCCCATGAAGCTGTCTAAGATGATTGTGCTGGGTGACTTTAATTTTCATAATTTTAATAGCTCTGATGATTCCGACCTCTTTCAGCAGTGTCATGGACTCTTTTAATTTTACTCAACATGTGTGTGGGCCCACACATGTTAAAGGTGGCACGCTGGATCTCGTTTTTACTCTAGGAGTAAATATTGACTCTATTTTTTCTGAGGACATTTTTATTTCTGATCATCATTGCATTTTTTTTAACCTGTCATTTTCTGTTTCACCTTTACCTGCACGCAGAGAAATCAGCTCTCGCATCTTAAACTCCTCCTCAGCTGACGCCTTTTTTAATGCTTTTAATCTGGTTTTTCCTCCGTGTGCTGATGTCAATGCTTTACTCGGTCTTTTTAACAGTCATTGTCGTTCTACTTTAGATGAAGTCTGTCCCATAAAAACTAGACTGACCCCTGTCACAAAAGCATCACCCTGGATAAATGACAGTATACGGCGTCTAAAACAGTCCTGCAGGAAAGTTGAACGTTTATGGAAGAAAACTCGCCTGCATGTTCATCTCCTTTATCTTAAAGATCTTTTAGTTTCTTTTAACAATGCTGTTAGAGATGCAAGAGCTGCATATTTCACCAATCTCATTTCAAAAAGCAGAGGGAATCCTAAGGTGCTGTTCAACACCATTAGTGATATTGTCATGCCTCGTCCACCTGCTGTTCCCATCCACTCAAATGATGATTGTGAAACGTTTTTATCATTTTTTATTGAAAAAGTCAGGTTGGTGAGGAACTCTCTGCGTCTCAAAGATGCTTCTGTTTCTAGTCCTAGTCCACCTCGACCTGTGATCTTCATTTATAGAAAGACAGAAATGTTGTTGTGTAATCTCACTAATAGGGCCGGGCACCAATTGGGTTTTATGAGGTTCTGGTTCCAAAGCTGTTCTTTGGTTTCGTTCCTAATCGGTGCCAATTTCAGTCCTTCATTAATCCAAATAACGCCTACATCTTCCCAAATCAACAGATTTTCATTCCCAAGTCCCACATTGACACATGCTTAAGTCCTCCGTGTCAAACGTTGATGTTTTGAGTGTCGTTTATTGACATGCTGGCTGTTCCCATTAAATCAGAGCTCCCCAACCTCCGAGCCACAAACCGGTGACCCGCCCCACTATCACCACACGGCGAATTCGCTGCTCGCCCCTGTCAAACGTGTGATCCTGAAATAGTCTGAGGGGCTACCGGGGCTTTAATAGGTGTGTTTGAGATCGCTTGAGCCTCGCCTGGATCGTGGGGGAGACCAGACGGCTGCAGGCGGGGAAAAGGCGGCTGAGACGAGAACAGGAAGGTCGGGGGTGTCCTTCACACTGAATGAATTTAAAATACCTCTCCTCTTTAGTATGATCTTAACTATTATGTATTTCACATTCATTTTTATCATGTATCTGCGGACAATAGATGAAAAAAGGTCATTCAATGTGCACTGTCCCAGAGGAACGGATACATTTTAGATTAAAGGCATTAACAACACATAACTACAGATGATTTGAAACCTTGTTTATTTTTACATCAGTGACCGGTTACAACCTGTGTGTCTGAGCTCATCACGGTGCAGGGGGGCAATACGTAGCACATTAGTGAGCCGACAGCTGTCATCTTTGGACTGTGAGAAAAAATAATGAGAGTTCC
>NC_050520.1:20500353-20512762 GCF_002922805.2 Oryzias melastigma
CGTTTTTAACGCGACAAATCTGACAGCCCTAATATATATATATATATATACGTATATATATCACTATATATATATATATAGATATATATATATCTATATATATATATCTATATATTTATATAGATGGGGATTGGGTAGCGACCAATGAGTTTAATCACTAGAGATGGCATGCAGGCTTTTTGCTTTTGTCCAAGATGCGTATAGCAACGCCATGTTGGAATGGTATGAAAACAATGAGACATAGCTTTAGGCCGTAAGGTGAAAGCTGTATTGTGTCATCTCGTTCTGACATTTGGGAACTAAAAACTTTTTACATCATTACAAAGATATATTGTTCCTAAGCACGAATGTAAAAGTTCCCCGCATGTTATCATGCAGTATTTTTGTTATCAATGTTTAAAAATGGCTCTATTTACGGTGTTCGTGGAGTTACACCGTTGACATGCGCGCTGCGGTTTGGGTCACATGTAAGCTGCTGGTCCAATAGGAGAGCGGCATTTCCAAGATGACGCCGCACACGAAAGTCTGTCCAGAGGAGGAAAAGATGCAGAAACATGTAAAAAGGCAATATAAAAGGTGCTAGGGGCACATTTTGTTCATAGAAGGAGAAATAATAGTTTTACAACCAAGACATGGAAAAAAATGACTTTGTTTGAGTGGCGAGTCCAACACAGAGAAGTAGCAGCTTCACCATTAATGGACTTCAACAATGTTCCTGGTTTTTATCCAGCGTCCATGAAGCATGAAGAGGTGAGCCTGTGGCCCCAAGCACCTCAGGATCAACAAGTGAAACTCCAGTCCAATCTGTTGTTTCCTCTGGTGCGGTTCTGCCTGTCCTGTCCGTGCTAATAAGAGGATAATACATAGGTGTGTCAGGCAATGAATAATCATCTTTACAGAGTTCATCAGCAGGTATGTGGGAAATAACCCGTCTCTCAGTCACTCACAAACACTACTGAAGAACTGTGTTTAGAGTTGTGATTGAACCTAATTGAGTAGTCTACAACTTGTTTTCATGTAGGGCCCCGTGCAGATGTTAACTGTTGCATGTTTTTGTTAAATTTCTATTTAAGGACAAGAGTTTAAAAGTTGTAGCTATAGCTATCTAAAGCACCTCAAATTCACCACTGAAACTGTTAATGGATAATGTTATTGTTATGAGAAAAATAATTGTAGAATATCTTGCAGAGAACTTTTAACCCAAAGTCCAGAGGGTTAAAGTCTAAACAAAAATGCATTTAAAATGTTCCCAGATGTGGGAATGAAACTCATTTTCTAGACTTCTCCTTAGTTCACCGTAGGTCCTATCAAAGCCTCCGTTTGACGCAGTCCAGTAGTTTTTCTCCTTTCATAAATGTAATATGCCTGTAGATCCTTCTATAGCGTTTTTTTATACTTTTACCAGTCTCTTCCTCCACTGGAGATAACGCNGAACTTTTAACCCAAAGTCCAGAGGGTTAAAGTTTAAACAAAAATGCATTTAAAATGTTCCCAGATGTGGGAACGAAACTCATTTTCTAGATCTCTCCTTAGTTCACCGTAGGTCCTATCAAAGCCTCCGTTTGACGCAGTTTCTGTATATTTTGCATCTCTTGAACATAAATCCAGTAGTTTTTCTCCTTTCATAAATGTAATATGCCTGTAGATCCTTCTATAGCTTTTTTTTAATACTTTTACCAGTCTCTTCCTCCACTGGAGATAACGCTGGAAACTACCGCTCACCCATTGGATCAGCAGCCTACATGTGACCCAAACCGCAGCGCGCACGTCAACACAATGAATGCACTAGCACTGTAAATAGTACTGACCTTAAACACAGATTAAAAAATACTGCAAGAAAACACACATAGAACTTTTAACACAAAGTCCAGAAGCAAAAAGTCTAAATAAAAATGCATTTAAAATGTAGTGCCCAGACGTGGGGACGAAAATCATTTTCTAGACACTTTTCCGTCGTTCACCTTACGGCCTACTTAGCAGAACCAGTAAAATGACAATAAAATGCCTCATTTTGGTCCGATTTAAAAGAGGAAAAACTCTGATCATCAGTAAAATAATTCCCAGGTCATGTTGATATTGTTTTTGTACAAAGTGCATCAAATGAACAACAGTTCTAACTTTTTCATAAATAGATACATTATAATATTATAATACCGTTAGACACCTCGGTCCATGTTTATAAACGGATCAGGGGGTAGCCGACATCGCTGCAGACCGCTAGCGACCGTTGTATATAAGCCGGTCTGCTCCAGGAGCAGCGGAAGGCGATAAGGACTGACGGACAACAGTGCTGCCCGGGCAACAGTCCCACCGGTCCCAATGGCCCTGTGAATGGGAGGGTGAGCACTCCATCCACAGGGTCCGGGCAGCGTGCCCTTTAAAGCACGCAGTGGCTGGATCTGCGGTGTAGTGTCAAGGTATTACTTCCCGACAGATTGTGGGAAGCAAAAGCTCCATCAGCGCTAGTTTGTGTGGTCCTGCCAGAAAACATGGAAATAGTGCTAGGTCTAAAGCTGTCATTGACTTTAATAGGTCAGTCTAAACGTTCACNTTAATTAAGTTAGAAACGTGAGACCCAGCAGCTCTACCACCACCTTAGGTCTTTCTGATGCTGTGACGAGACAGTAAAGCTTGCCCACTGTTTTTTGTTTTTGTGTATGTGGGTTTTTTTAAGTGCCCCCCTCCCCCCTCACTGTTGTTTTTTTCTTTTTTTTTCTACAGGGAATTTGAAGAATGTTGTTTAGGACCCGGCTGTCTCTGGGCTCACACTCAAACCCATTTAAGCCTGGCGGTTCTGAACCAATCCCGTCTCCGGTGCTCTAACGAGGACAATGTGGAGCTGACCACTCCAGCCCCTAAGGGGGGGTCGGGGTGGAAAATATTACCAATCTTTTAAGGAGGAAAATGTAACAACAGGGGTGTTTCTGTTTGTTTATATTTTTATGTTGTGTTTGTTTACAGTGTTGGGGGGGGAGGGGGTGGTGAGTCACATGTAGTTATAAAAGGTTATTTTTGTCTGGGGGGGTTGTTAGTTTGTTTGAATGCAGCTCTAAAGTTCAGAGAAAGTTCTCGTTCTCTGTGGTCTCTCGGCCTCCATGAGGCGTTTCTGTGCAGAGCGGCAGCTCCTCATGTTTGCATGGAGGTGTGGAGGGGAACACCCACCTGTACCTGAGGAGACCCACCAGAACACGTCACATGTTAGCACAGATCAGGTCACTCCTGCCAAAAAGAAAATTCAGATACAATTTTTCCAGATTTTTCTGTCTTAACTGATCAGCTACAGCATAAAAAAGCAGAACTTTTAGCTGTTTGGTCTTTGGTGCTGTTGGACCAGCAGCACATTTGGACCCAGTGGTGCAGCGCCGCCTTGTCTGATGGGAGGAAGTGGAGCTTTGCCTTTTTTATTTTTATTTTTTTTACATGTAGGTTCTTCATCTGCAGCATCTCGAGCACTAGGAAGAACACGGATCCTTAAATTCAGCATGACGGCTTTTGGGTGGAGGTTAACCCAATATGAATTCAGGAGAGGTTCAAATGTTTGAGCTCTAAATGAAATAAATGTGTGATTTATACCTGATTTACACTCACTTTCCTTCATTAAAGTTCTCTCTCCGATCATCTTTTGATCTATTTTCAAAGCGTTCTCAGTAGAGGTGTGTATTGGCAAGAGTCGATACGTATAGTGATACCCGACTCATGATATGCATCACGATATATCCCAGTACTGTACCAGAACAATTTTCACTCATTTCTTTTTTTTTTATAGAGTATGATTTAGAAAAAAAACTACCTGAGTATTAATTAATTGTAATAAAATTGTAAAATTATGTAAATGTAAATAATGATCACAACATTAAGCTCTGCAACTGTCTCACATACAAGTTGCTTTTATCATCATTTTTTTCATAATTTCAATGTTGGCAGCTGTCCTGTATGCTCCACCACAGAACTGTGTCCTGTCTATGACCTTCTGCTAGTAACCATGACAACGCTGATACCGTTGTTTAAAAAAATCTTATTTGGTTTGGAAGAATTACAATTTTTGCAGCTGCATTGGGACAGATAACCGATCAGTAGCTTCAGCGCTCTCTTTCTAGAGAATTTATGTCTACTTGCAAATATTCTATAAAATGGATTTCAAATTTTGAGCAGAACCTAAAAGCATAGATCCGTTCTTTTACCTTAGTTCTTTAGTTTCTTCTTTATTAGCTTAAAAGCAGGGGTGTCAAACTCAGTCGCACAAGGGGCCAAAATCCAAAACATATCTTAGGTCGCGGGTCAAATAAACATTTATTGAACACTCTAAAACAGGGGTCTCAAACTCAATTCAGCCGGGGGCCGCTGGAGGCAGAATCTGGGTCAGCCCGGGCCGCATCAGGATTTTCACAAGAAAAGCGCTGATAAAACATTCCAATATTATCAAATATCTTTATTTTTAACACAAAATAAGGAATTAAATAAATACATTAAAAAATGAATAAAAAAATAAAATCATAAATAAATAAAATAAGAACAAAGACCATACAGCAGATATAAACAACTGAACAAACCACATATTGACTGACTTACTGGCTGACTAGAGAAAACGAATTTTTCAGTTTTAAATGTCTGTATTAACAGTTATTTAACCTTTAACTTTCTAAACAGGAATGGAACATTAAGCATGAACTGTTCTGAACATGGCTTCTCTTGCCTACTTCTTGCTGCAAGAGATCTGGCAGCGCTTCTTCTCACATAGCCGAGCCACATTTGGCTTGAGGGAGGAAGCAGTGGAGACCCTCAGTAGGGCTTGAAGATGCTCATCAGTAAGCTTGGACCTGTACTTGGACTTATTGAAGTTCAGGGTGGAGAAGAGCTTCTCACACAAGTATGTGCTCCCAAAAAGACACATGGTACGCTTGAACATCCGGGAAAGTTCAGGGAAGCTGGGGGTCAACTCCCTCAAAAATTGCCCAAGCTTGTCTGCTTCTCCACTCACATCCCTGAACTTGGCTTTGAGTGCAGAGTTGCACTGCAGGTCAATGAGCTCCATTTGGAGGACAGGAGGGGCATCTTGCACATCAAAGGAGAAGGGGTCCGCAAAAATTTTAAATGTGGCTCTGTGTGTCTTGAAGTCTGCAAATCTTTGGTCAAATTCCTCCTGTAGCTTCAAAATGGCCTCAACATACTTCTCACCACTGAATGATGTGCCTGCATCCACGAGTGCCTTGCATGCTGGGAAATGGCAAAGGTTTGTCTGAGAGAGCTGGGCTTTCCATAACACAAGTTTTGTGCAGAATGCTCTCACATTGTCATAGGAAGCACTGACAAGTTGCCCCTGGCCTTGTAGCTTCTTGTTCAGTACATTAAGCTCATGTGTGATATCAACAAGAAAAGCTAAGTCCATGAGCCATTTGGGATCACTTAGCACAGAAACAGCCACCCCGTCCTTCTCCATTAAATCTTTTACCTCTGCTCTCAACTCAAAAAATCTCTTCAATACGTTTCCCCTGCTGAGCCAACGTACCTCAGTGAAGTAGAGCACATCCCCATATTCTGACTCCATTTCTTCTAAAAAAGCACGGAACCTTCTGTGCTTTAAGCCCCTGGATCTGATTTGATTGATGCATTTCACAACCACAGACATCACATTGTCAAACTTCAGGCATCTGCTGCAAAGGGCCTGCTGATGGATAATGCAGTGCAGAGCTATGGCCTCTTCCACACCCTCCTCTTCCAGTTTTTTTTGAACAAGTGCTACCAGTCCATTCTTCCTCCCTGTCATTGATGGGGCTCCATCGGTTGTTATTCCAGCAAAGCTCTTCCATGGCAAACCAGCATTCTCAATGGCATCACACAGCTGGTGAAATATTTCCTTTGCGGTGGTCTGGCCATGCATTGGAATCACTGTGAGCAACTCCTCCATCACTTCAAAATTGTCATCAACGCCACGGAGATATATTGCGAGCTGTGCAGTGTCTGTGATGTCTGTGGTCTCATCAAGAGCCACTGAATATACACTGAAACATTTTGCTTTCTCACACAGTTGATCATAAATGTCACTTGACAGGTCAGAAATGCGCTCTGCCACGGTGTTGGCTGAAAGGCTGATGTTGTTAAACTGACCTTTCGTTTCTGGACAGACAATATGTGCAGCCTGTAATATGCACTTTTTGACAAATTCACCTTCTGTGAATGGCTTTCCTGCTTTAGCAATCATCTCACTGACGACGTAGCTAGCTTCGACTGCTGCATTATTCTCTTTGGTTGCTTTCTTAAATAAATCTTGTTGCCTCAGTAGACGTGTTTTAAGACTGGCAACCTGGTTGGCTCTCTCATCTCCATGGTATTTTTCGTACTCCTCAGCATGTCTAGTTGTATAATGACGTTTCAAATTGTATTCCTTGTGCACCGCAACTTTTTCAGTTCAAATAAGACACGTCAGGGTGCCCCTGTACTCAACAAAGAAAAATTGCACTTCCCACTTTTCCTGAAATTCTCTGTGCTCATCGCCGACTTTTCTCTTTACTGCAGACTTTGAAAGAGACATCTTTGGGGCGCTGTAATATGTGATTCCACGGAGTCAGTCTCGGTTTTAAGTTTCAGTTGCGAGGGACTGTGGCGCAAGCGCACTTTTGCTCTCCGCGACGCACCTACAGTAAGTTGGTCGGCGTCATAGACTGTATACAAAATAACTGGACAAAGCAAGCCCCCCTACTTCCGTGTTCCATATAGGAAGTACCACTGGGTTGCAAAAAGGCCAAAGTCCCATTGACTTACATTGAGAAACAGACAGTTATTTCTCAGTCATTTTATATCTCAGAATAATCATTCTTCCTCTGCTGCTTTCTGATTAACTTCTTTTTTCTAATCCTATTTTTTTAAAGATTTTTTTCCATTATCACAAGTTATTAGAGTTATAAATTGACCAATCTGATGGCTCAATAAGCGTTTGTGGGTCTGACGTCGAACGTGTGGGGGGTTTGAGTGACAGATGTCGGTGTCATATTAACCCAGTCGGGCACAAACCGCATGTGATCATTTTTCTTCCGTGATTATGTTTGGCACTTCTGTGCTTTGAAGCTGACGCTGTCCACAAGCAGCTCCCAAATCCGAGTCCCTGATTGGTCACAGCACTGCGTTGCTGCAACTGTGTGTGAAAATGTTAACCCATGTAGAAGATTCCACGCGCGCTCAATGTGTGCCCAATTTGTACATAGATTTCGCGACCTGACTGATGTTAACTTGCGTTGCAACGCACGCTACGTATACGCTTAGGGCAGGAACTCTGGTGTGCGGGCGTTTGTATTGACTTTTTAGCGACGCGGCAGGTGTGGAAGCACCTAGAGAAGAACAAACACACAGCAGCTCTCTGAGCGCGATCCGCCATAATGTAGATGGCTACAGATACATGCTAGATCACAGTGCCTCCTTATTTTTTGAGCCGAGACCAGCAGAGGACTGTGGCCGCCGCACGGAGTCAGTGACAGACAGTGGCTTCTCTGCTTCTACTCCGCCCAGCTGACTGAGCAAGGCACTGGACAGCCCAGCCGATGTCCCGCCTCCAGAGCCTTATGCCTCACTGTGATTGGTTCATTCAGCTCTGCACACAAGTGTCATTCATATGAACCTTGCGGGCCGCACTAACAGTAATCTTTCATGTTAAGACGCGGGCCGCAAATGATCATCTCGGGGGCCGCAGTTTGCCCGCGGGCCGCGAGTTTGAGACCCCTGCTGTAGATCCTTCTATAGCGTTTTTTTTTATACTTTTACCAGTCTCTTCCTCCACTGGAGATAACGCTGGAAATTACCGCTCACCCATTGGATCAGCAGCCTACATGTGACCCAAACCGCAGCGCGCACGTCAACACAATGAATGCACTAGCACTGTAAATAGTACTGACTTTAAACACAGATTAAAAAATACTGCAAGAAAACACACATAGAACTTTTAACACAAAGTCCAGAAGCAAAAAGTCTGAATAAAAATGCATTTAAAATGTAGTGCCCAGACGTGGGGACGAAAATCATTTTCTAGACACTTTTCCGTCGTTCACCTTACGGCCTACTTAGCAGAACCAGTAAAATGACAATAAAATGCCTCATTTTGGTCCGATTTAAAAAAGGAAAAACTCTGATAATCAGAAAAATAATTCCCAGGTCATGTTGATATTGTTTTTGTACAAAGTGCATCAAATGAACAACAGTTCAAACTTTTTCATAAATAGATACGTTATAATATTATAATACTGTTAGACACCTCGCTCCGTGTTTATAAACGGATCAGGGGGTAGCCGACATCGCTGCAGACCGCTAGCGACCGTTGTATATGAGCCGGTCTGCTCCAGGAGCAGCGGAAGGCGATAAGGGCTGACGGACAACAGTGCTGCCCGGGCAACAGTCCCACCGGTCCCAATGGCCCTGTGAATGGGAGGGTGAGCACTCCATCCACAGCCCTGGAGCAGCAGGGTCCGGGCAGCGTGCCCTTTAAAGCACGCAGCGGCTGGATCTGCGGTGTAGTGTCAAGGTATTACGTCCCGACAGATTGTGGGACACAAAAGCTCCATCAGCGCTAGTTTGTGTGGTCCTGCCAGAAAACATGGAAATAGTGCTAAGTCTAAAGCTGTCATTGACTTTAATAGGTCAGTCTAAACGTTCGCTATTGAGAGTAAACTCACTCAGATCTTGCTAAAAGGTTTTCTAGAAGTTCTCTTTTGTAAGCTGACAGTAATAATTCACTTGTGAAAAGTCACTTTCTTGTTTTTCCAGCTTTGTTTGTGCAAGTGTAGCACAGCAGTCAACAGGTATCTATACCATTCAAATATGGCGTCCAACAAGCACGCCACCTCTAGTGATATACCTCATTGGTAACGACAGTCTCGCAGAGATTTTTCAACGTTCTCAGCCCTGCTATCGGAAGTATTGTATGAAAATCCGTGGGTTGCTGATTTAACAACGGAATGCGAACGGCGGCTCTTTTGCGTCTGAATTCCCCCCCTTAACCCCTAACTAATAAAAATCTATATAGTGTGGGACTATATAGTAGGCACGCGCATATTTGCAGCTTAGGCACCAGAACTTTCTGCCAGACCTGCTGGTGAGGCTGCAGCGTTCTCTCCTTCTTAGAATGAGCGTTACTAGATCGGTGGAAAGTAAACATGTAAGCACATCTTGTTATATTATAGTCCAGAATTTTTCTATCACCTGCTTCTGGAATTTTTTCAATCCATGCAGTACAAGTTAGGGCATTTTTCAGACGGAAATTGCAGTTTACAAAACCACTCGTCAGCTTTTTCCTTCCTTAAAATCCTTGTAAACGGAGCAAAAGTCAGACAATTCCAGCGTAACTGACATTAAAGTTCAATTCATTAATGTTATAATGTTTACTACTGCGGTCAGTGAGCTGCTGTTAGCTCAGCCGTGGTTCTGACGTCACTCCTCTTTGTAAAATATGATTACATTAATTGGAAGCTGTTTCCTAAAATATGAAAGTGACTTTTTTCAAGTAATTTAACAAAATTTGTGCGCCTAGAGATTCTTTTTTACATGACAGCATTTATTTTAAAAGCTTGAAACGATGTGACTCGATAGCTCCTCTGAACATTTTCACAAAACATTCCTGTTTTTACAATTATCCACTAAAATATTCCATGGAACACCAAGTGAATTTAGCCTGGGAAGTGATTAAAATCTGTGCAGACATACAGAGATGTGCGTCTTTGCTGCAGGCATTAAATGTGGCCTGCATGAATTTCTATCGGCTTTTGTGCTGATCGCACTTAAAATATGTGTAAATAATATCATCCCAAATAGAACCCGTTAGAATATAATTTATAATTTATGCAAAATTGTGTCAAACATCATTCAGGTTTTCACTTTTGCCGGGCTTAATCCATTAACCGGAAGTTACGTATCCCGACGGCCCTGTCGCCATTTTATGTGACGTCACAGTGAAAATGTTCTACAGGGGGGTATCGCTGCATTTTCGGTATGCGGAAGCAAAACGGTTGCGCCGCTCTCCCGCATGCGCGAACCAAACGTCACTTCCGCTAAAGCATTTTCAGGTCTTCGGATGGTAACATCAATAATAACCTCGTAGGATGTTAATATAGCACTTAAAATGTTTATCATGGTGAAAACATTCACTTATTGTTGAAAAAACCAAAGGAAAAAGACACGTTAAGGATCAGGACCTTACGATCTTGCAGTGACTACAAACGGACTACAAATGTTTTCTTCTTCTGCAGTTTTACATGACGGCAGTTCACTCCCTAAGCTAAGAGGATACAGCGCCACTTCAAGACACTTTATTTTCTCTGGTAATCCAAATACATTATTAACGGTAACTCTGTGGCTTTTTTTCGAACTGTAATCCAGTCAGGAGAAGCTCTCGGTTGTTGAGAAAAACATAAATTCTTGTGATCAAGGAGTTTTACTGTTTGGAAATGACTCTGTGGTATAGTGGGTGAAGAGCGGAAGTGACGTGTGGTTCACTCATGCGGGGTGAGCGGTGCATCCGTTTTGCTTCCGCATACCGAAAATGCAGCGACAGGGGAGAATTTGGACACTGTGCAACGGATGAACGCGCTGACGTCACAGCGGTGACGGCGCTCTGACGTCTGCGCGTTCATCTGTCAACTATGTAGTATGATGACAGATATTGTCACAAATCGTAGTACAGTCTTCATTGTGAATTAATACCACATCATCGCGCCACGTATTGACGTCATAAAAAGCAAAAATGCTCTGATGAGAAATCTTTTAACTACACCCCGATTTATCTGCCGGGAAACCGTTCTCACAAACGAAAATAAGACTCAACACAGTATTTGAAAGAGCACATTAAAAACTGTGAGAATGTCAAGCGACGACGAACAGGGAAGCCCCCAGCGGAGAGGGTCAAGGGAGGAGGGAGGACACGGCAGCCTCATGTGGGTAGAATCCGTCCCTGATGAGGGAGCCTACCTCCTGAGAGCGCTGAAGCCGCAGGAAGTCTTCCAGCTCGTCCACGGATGTGCTGGTGGGCGGACGGAGAGGAAGCTGGCTGCGCTGAGAGAAGAGCTCAGTCCAGAGGTCGTGGACGGCGCGATGGAGGGGCTCGTCCAAGCACTCACCGGAGAAAGTGAGAGCAGCAGCCGGAGCCCCCCCACCGCCGAGTACAGAAGAGCCAGCAGGAGCGAGGTGTGGCAGAAGATCAAAGAGCTTTACCACACACTCAACCTGTTCAAGCCATCGGAGGGCGGGGCCTCTTGCCTGAAATTACCCACTCCGAAACTTGGAGCTGAAAAACTCAAACGAGCGATTAAAAAAATAAAAGCAAAAAAACAAACCGAGGCTCCAGAAACACAGCTAATGTCTGCAGAGGAAGAGCAGGAGGACGCAGACATAGAACTAAAAGATGTAGAAGAGCTTTCAGAATTTGAAAGCCAATCATCAGAAGAGCTGTGTACCAAACAAATGAAAGCTGCTGGTGCAGACATGCTGAGGAGAGGTCGTGCCGGTGTCACCATGCTAAGGAAAAGTTTGGAAAAAATCCAAACGGCAAATCTGACATCCTGTCTTCCCATGGAAGCAGGAAAAAGATATGCTGAAAAACTTAAAGCTGGTGGTGCCAAAATCCTGAGGAAAAGTAGTGAAACAGTTCAAAGTTCAGAGGAGGATGCTGAAACAAAACAGGATACAGACTCTGAGCTGGAAGAAGAACAGCCGATTAGGCTAAAATCACGCTTTAGAGAATCAGGAAAAATAAGGGCAGCAAAAATTAAAGCTGCTGGTGCCAAAATTCTGAGGAAGAGCCTTGAAAAAGTTCAAAATGCAGAACTCACGTCATGCCTTCCCAGCATGGAACCAGGTAAACAGTATGCTGCCAAAGTAAAAGCTGCTGGTGCCAAAATTCTGAGGAAGAGCCTTGAAAAAGTTCAAAATGCAGAACTTACGTCATGCATTCCCAGCATGGAACCAGGTAAACAGTATGCTGCCAAAGTAAAAGCTACTGGTGCCACCATTGTAAGGAAGGGTCGTGAAAAAGTTCAAAATGCAGAACTTACGTCATGCCTTCCCAGCATGGAACCAGGTAAAAAATATGCTGCCAAAGTAAAAGCTACTGGTGCAAAACTGCTTAGAAAACATGGAAAACTTCAACGTGCAGAAGAGGAAGTTGAGACACAACAAGAGAATACAGAGTTTCAACTTGAAGAAGAAGCACGGCTTGATGAGGCTGGATTTCTGAAAACAACTTTGAGAAATTCAGTTTCAATGATGATTTCACATGTTGTCTCAGAGTCAGGGTTTGGTTGTCATTCAGAGAAATTTTCTTTCCCCGTGAATAGATTCGTGGAAAGAATTTGGAATGAAGTGAAAGATGAAAGCTTCCAGATGGATCATGCCAAAATTGTGAACAAGCTACACTTGCTTGTTTACAAGGATCTGT
>NC_050520.1:20512862-20515909 GCF_002922805.2 Oryzias melastigma
AGACCTGGGAGGTGAAGTTTTACAGTGCACAAGACAGCTGATGGAGGGTACAAATCCAAAAGGATTAGGTCGTCATGATATGCAAGAACAATGTGCCCGTGGATATCTTAGTTACTGTTCAAACTCATGTATCATGCAAACTTCCTCAGAGCTCTGCAGCAGCCCTGCTCCATAATAAATACTCACAGGAAGCCAACTACAAAGCTCAGTCAGAGCAGATGCTGGCCAACATACGAGCAATAAAGCAAAGAGTCCAATTCTATGATAAGAAAAAAAAAAATCTGTTAGATATATTTCTATTTATTCTGTGCCCACAAACAGTGAAAGTCACCGATTCACAACAAGAAGGAGTCTCATATAATCTTGAGCAAAGACTTTCAATGTAACTCACACTTAAGGAAAGAGTTCCTATCTTAAAACACAACAGGACCATTATAGTTTACAAGTATGTCATATATAGTAGCCTTACTGGGCATCACAATACAGTTTGCCAAAACCAAAGCCATGGTGACGGTCATTTCCTGTTCTTTTCATGTGCCTCACTTTTTACTGGCAGTTCGATGCCCAAATATACTTGCAGGTGTGATTATAAGTGGTACAGTGACACTAAAATCTGTGGAAACTAATGGATACAAATCGGACATTTTTAATTCAATTGATTTTTTTCTACTATTATTTTATTTTGAAAAGTCTGCAGTTTAATAGCGGATATATTCTGTTCTGGTTTGTCCAGAGATTGAAAAATGTGAACACTGTAACTGTCAGTAATTGTCACAATGCAGAGCTCTAGGAAAGCAGTTTTTTAATTTACTTCAGGATTAGTTTACATTCCCTTTGCCCGCTTTTTCTCTTTTTTTTTTCATTTAAATTAGCATTACTTGTTGCAGCTAACAGTTCAACGCTTACAGAAAAACCGCATTGGCAGAATGTCTTGATGTGACTGGCATAAGACGGCCCCTAAGAGTATCATGTGTTTCTAAAAATTCCCAGCATCCTGCAGCCGTTTAAAGTGCAGACAGCTGTGATTGCTTTGTGCGAAAAACAACCACAGGGGCTCAAACATTTAATTACTTCACTTTCTTTATTCAGAAGGTTAATTGGAAACCTGTGATTTGAAGAATAAATGTAAACTTTGTATTGTTGCCATGTTTGTTTTAAGTAAAGGTTTAAGAGGACATATATACATAGTATTCTAGACTCATACTCTTTTTTTTAAACAAAGAAATATTTTTTGTCGCATTTTTTCTAATTTAGAAGTTTAAAAAAGGCGCACATATGTAGAATTAAATAAGTGCTTTTTTTGTTCATAAAACTTTGACGAAGATGAATGTGGCTGACCATAACAATTCGAATGTGAACTGAATCTGTCCTGAGTTCTTTTTCTTTTAGTGACTCAACGTTTCTCTCTGAGACAACATGAGGACAGACATTAAATGCAGACTTTATGAATCCGACAAAACATACAAAAAAAAAAAAAGGAACAGAAATTAATGCAAGAAAGCCAAAAGAACCTAGCTGCAGGCATTAAAACCAGAACTGGAAGTCCTCCACCTAAACCGGGAGTCCCCCTATCACTCAAAGACAATCTTATTTAAATGGGTGACCTTAACAGTGAGGGGTTTTCCTGTTGCAAGCCTTAATATAAGATTATTTTTTTACAATTTGGAACAAATTTGGGTTACAATTGGGTTACAATTAACCCAAATTTACACTGGTCCATCTGGGGTGTATCTCTGTCTCTCCCGTCCGTCATTGATTTACATCGATTCTGTTGCGTCTCCGGTCCGCTCCCCCTTCCCTTGGGTCCCAGGTTTGTCCGGCCACCCCTGTGTCGGGCGGTTTGTCCCGCTCTCTTTGCTCATCCAAAATCTAAGTAATTAGCCCTCACCTCCTCTCCTATTTTTCTTACTTAATTACAGAGTTTTTGCAAAATGCATGTTTTGTACTTCCAAAATTAAACTTGTTGTTGTTAACCTCCGTTAACACCTTAAAAATTAAATGACATTTTATAAATTTTTATTTTGAAAGTACTTTTATTTCAAAACCCAAACCCGTTTCTGGTTTTCCGGTTTTTTGCCATTACATTGACGTGTCAACAGACTAGAAATAGAACTCCAAAAAGCGCAAAGCTTAGGTTGAGGAAAGAGGGATGTCAGACGCAGACGTAACAGAGGCGATGTAAACATTCCCATTGATTAATGAAGGTTCTATTTTTTGTGTCAACTGAGACACACCACAGATGGACCTTCCGCCTTTAGGGTTAATATGTGTTGTATAACTTCTGATTCCATCTTGTCTGCAGAGCATGTACCTCTCAAAAAAGCAGCAGCATAGAGGAAGCTGTAAAAAATTTGGAACTTTCCAAAAAAAAAAAAATACTAGATGTAATGGCCTCAGTTTTTGCTGCAGTGCTGTTCTATCTCGCATTTTAGTCACCAAGCGTTTGCATTTAATGTAATGTCTGAGCATGATTTCAGATATGGACAGGAAAACAGGACTCCAAATCAAAGCCCTCAGCCTTCAGGGATGGAGGTTTTTAAAATGATTTGTCATTATATACATTTATAATTCACGCACCATGCAGTTCCTATTACATGTAACACAAGAGTAATAATATTGTCTTGATTGATGAGAGCAATGCCAGTGTCTCTTAGGGTAAATGCATGGCTTAAGGGAAGGTGCAGTAATCAAATCAAAAACATATTTTCTTAATATGTCGACAATGTCGTCTGTACATGATACCTCAGACATTTCAGGTTTGAGATGAAGCTGGTTAATTATGTCCAGTGAAGCACAACAGACAGATTTCACATCTTTGTTAAAAAGTGACACTGTACAACAGCTTCCATGGAAACAAGATAAAACCACAGAAAGAACCCACCCCCCTTTCTGTCAGACTCCAAACCCTCCTCTGCCCCCACTCATATTTATTTATATTATGCAGTAGAAGTTCATTCCAAACAGGATGGCAAATCTTGAGAATAAAAAGACAGAGATCACACTTTCAATAAGAAGCTGAAAGACAAAAAGTGAAGCGGGGGGCTGGT